>NW_011501819.1:12004-31837 GCF_000495115.2 Populus euphratica
TCTTAACAAGATATTCATAAACCTTTCTTTTGTGCTCAATGTATCAACACATATAATTATGGTGCTTTTTGGAAGAAAACAAAATTTTTATTCTAATGTTTAAGGTTAACTTCCTTGGGTTGAGATTATTATTTTTGTCTTCTTCTTTTTTCTTTTTTTTAAATATATATACATATAATTTAAAAAACCATGCATCTTTAACCCATGTAACGAGCTTTCAGCTAATGACTCCTGATTAGTACTTAAAAGTACATTTTTATCAAGATTTTATATCATCATTTTGCACTTGAAGTATCAATAACTCCTTAACTAAAGCATGTTTTATAATAATATATCTAATAATATAAGATACCTTTAATTTGTGGTAAATGTTCATTTTAAATACAGGCCTATCACATAAATAAAAGAATTGATTAATGAATTTAAGAACTAAAATTGAAAGGATAAAAAGATGGCCAAACTTAGAAAAGAGATGTCAGTGCAATGCAAACCGGAACACTGTTCGGTAATTGGGTCATATCTGGAGCTATAGATCTTAGATTTAGGTCTACTTTATATGGATGGAAAGGTAAGATATAGGCCTACAACTTTCATATGGAGCCCAAGTTCTAAAAAGGCCATTTTCAAGTCCAAATTGTAGCAATAACAAAGAAGCCTGAATCTGTCCTCCAGCCCGAGCACTATTCAGTATTTTGGCCATATCTAGAGTTCTAGAAGTCCAAATGAGCTGAATGTTTTACACAAGAAAGCTAAGACAATTTCCTACAACTTTTATGTTTCAAATGGCTCCAATTTTGATGTTCTCAAGGACGTTTTGGGCAGACAAGAGAAGATAAGGATTGTCACCAAGTCAAGAGTTGGTCACCCACTCATCAATTAGTCATCAAATCAATAGTTCCCAATTTTGGCCTATAAAAGGAGGCATTTGCCATGCATTTAAGCATCTTGGTTTCCAGATCAAGATCATGCTCTTCCTTTCTCTCTTTGTATTTTTTGTAATGTTTATGCTTTACTTTCATTAATATCAAGTTTATGCCTTTCATTTCCTTTCCTTTACTTAGTTAACTTTTATGTTCTTATTTTGTTTATCTATTTTGCTTTCTTTCATTATGTCTAGCTAAGTTAGTTATGTCAAGGTGAAAAGGTTACACTAATGGTGTAAGAATAAGTATAGTGTAAACTTAATATGAACTTTAATGTTTGATACTAACATGTTTTGTATTTGTTATCTTGTTCACTCTTTAATACTTTACTTGTTAAATGACTAATCTTGATTTATGTTGTATAACACTTGGTACAACAAATGCTTGGCACTTTCATAGCCCATAATGTATGGTATAACCGACACCTGAGCTATGAAAAGAACTTGATTTGTTGTTAACATAAGTTATAATCATGAATGCTTGACGAGATTTACAAGTATTAGCATTAATTGAATAAGATGACTAATGTAATCATGTTAACAATGTATAATCTGATTGGAACCTCCTTTGTGTGTGGTTTCCAATTGAATAATAAGAGTTTATACTATACTTGTTTGACATACTATTAGTGGAACCTCTAACCTTGACATTTTTATTATCATTGTTTAATCCTTACGTTAATCTTTCCATCTCAAAGTTCTCATCAACTTCTTCTTTTTCTTCTTCTTCTATTATTATTATTATTCTTATTACTACTACTACTACTACTACTACTACTACTACAACTCATTTGGACTTCTACAACTCCAGATATCGCCAAAATACTGAACAGTGCTCGGGCTGGAGGACAAATTCGGTCTTCTTTGTTGTTGCTATAATTTGGACTTGAAAATGGCCTTTTTAGATCTTGAGCTCCATATGAATGTTATAGGCCTATGTCTTGCCTTTCCATCCATATAAAGTAGACCTAAATCTGAGATCTATAGCTCCAGATATGACCCAATTAGAAAGTTGTAGGCAATTGTCTCAGCTTTCTTGTGTAAAACATTCAGCTCATTTGGACTTCTAGAACTCCAGATATGGCCAAAATACCGAACAGTGCTCGGGCTGGAAGACAGATTCGGGCTTCTTTGTTGTTGCTACAATTTGGACTTGATAATGGCCTTTTTAGATCTTGGGCTCCATATGAAAGTTGTAGGCCTATGTCTTACCTTTCCATCCATATAAATTGGACCTAAATCTGAGATATATAGCTCTAGATATGACCCAATTACCGAACAATGTTCTGATTTGGATTGCACCGACATCTCTTTTCTAAGTTTGGCCATCTCTTTATCCTTTCAATTTCAGTTCTTAAATTCATCAATCAATCCTTTCATTTATATGATAGGCCTGCATTTAAAATGAACATTTACCACAAATTAAAGGTATCTTATATTATTAGATATATTATTATAAAACATGCTTTAGTTAAGGAGTTATTGATACTTCAAGTGCAAAATGATGATATAAAACCTTGATAAAAATGCACTTTTAAGTACTAATCACACCCCCCAACCAGCTTATTACTAGTCCCTAGTAATCAAAGCGTAAAATAGAAAAACAATTTGCAAATTCCACAAAGCAAGGTATTCATCATTTAACTTCCATTAATCTATCCAGATAAACAAACTCTCATTATAACATGTTATAGTTAAGGAGTTATTAATACTTCAAGTGCAAAATAATGATATAAAACCTTGATAAAAATGCACTTTTAAGTACTAATCACAACCCCCAACTAGGTTATTACTAGTCTCTAGTAATCAAAGTGTTAAAATAAAAAAAAAAACAATTTGTAAATTTCACAAAGCAAGGAATTCATCATTCAACTTTCATTAATCTATCCAATTATTATAAAACATATTTTAGTTAAGGAGTTATTGATACTTCAAGTGCAAAATGATGATATAAAACCTTGATAAAAATGCACTTTTAAGTACTAATCACCTCCCCCAACCAGTTCATTACTAGTCCCTAGTAATCAAAGCGTAAAAATAGAAAAACAATTTGCAAATTCCACAAAGCAAGGTATTCATCATTCAACTTCCATTAATCTATCCAGATAAACAAACTCTCATTAAATTTATATATCTGCTCAATACCTCTTAACAAGATATTAATAAACCTTTCTTTTGTGCTCAATATATCAACACATAATTATGGGGCTTTTCTTGGAAGAAAAAAAATTTTTTGTTTTAATGTTTAAGGTTAACTTCCTTGGGTTGGGATAATTATTTTTTTCTTTTTTTTAAAAAAAAATATATACATATAACTTAGAACATCATGCATCTTTAACCCATGTAACGAGTTTTTGGCTAATGACTCCCAGACTAGTTGGTCTTAGGGCATTAGGTGTTAAGACACCCCAACGAGCTTAGTAACTCGGGTCGCAGATACTGATATGTAGATAGTGCAATGTTTGATTCCTTTAAGCTTTTCTCCTTAACCCATGTAACAAGCGTTGGGCTAATAACTCCCAAGTCAGTTGACTTTAGGGTATTAGGTGTTAAAACACCCCTTCGGGCTTAATTGCTTAGGTTAGGGAGGCTACGAAACCAAACTTATCTACATTTTTATTATTATCATTTTTTTCTTTTTTTTCTTTCTTTTTTTTTGTTTTTTTTAATTATATACTATCCCTTTCCCTTAGTTGTTACCTTTAACAAAAGAACATAAATAATGTAATAATCCAATATGCAACCCACAATCATATGTTAAAGTGTGTGTGTGTAAATTAAGGTTTAAAAATACATGTTAAATAAGTATATGAGCAGAATTAAGTGGTAACAATACGAGAGTTTGTAAACCTGAATATTTCAGGAAGTATTATAATAGACCTTGTTAAGAATGATAACAATTCGAGAGTTTGTAAATCTGAATATTTCATGAAGTATTATAATAGACCTTGTTAAGAATGGTTACTGAGATACGTCTCAAGAGTCACTTTAACAAAAGGGCTCTTTTACTCTACCATCCTAGTAACAACAATTATGCACATGCTTTATGAAATGAAAAACAATTTTTTTTTATCAACTACTACCCTCCTCTCCCCCCAACCAAAACGAGACATTGTCCTCAATGTTCTAAGGTAGAAAGATAGAGTATAGAAGATATCACCTGAAATAACGAACACTGACAAAACCTGAAACACACTAAAACAAAAATAAGAAATAACAAAACACAATAATAAAACCAAAAGACACAAAAATTCACAAATGAAGGCTCAAATCCAATCTAAGCTTTTTACGGCTTCCCGTAGATGACCAATTTATGCGACTCATGGAAGGATCAATCACAGGAATGAAAGATTGTAGTTGGCGACTCATAGAAGGATCAATAACAGGAATGAAGGATTGTAGTTGGTCAATTAATTGTTCAGTGGTAGCAGCAGAGATTATGATTTGTCATGCAGAAGATGTTAGAAATTCCTATTCCATAGCATGATCAAGAAAAGACAACAACTTATCATAATAACCATTAACATTTAACAAACCTATGGGTTTATGGTGAATGTGCAGTTGAGCCCAAGAGGAAATATAAAAGATCTCTTCCAATGTACCTAGACCACCTGGTAAAGTAATGAAAGCATCAGCATGGTTAAACATGGCATTCATTTGAGGCGACATTGTGGAGACCTGAAGTTCCTCGCCAATTGTTTTTCCAATGATGTGCCCTTATGCTAAAGCTTTGGGGACGACCCCCAAAACTTGACTACCTCCTAAAAATGCAGCTATTGACATACCTCCCATTAACCCAAGACTGCCTCCCCCACACTAAATGAATCTTTCTCTCAGCTAGCACTTGACCAAGATGATTTGCTGATTCTAAAAACTCCTTTTCTTTCCCGGGACTAGATCCACCAAAAACACAAATATTTCTTATATGATGACCTGAGGAACTTGCCATTTCTACACACTTTTGTAGTTGTTGAATGCATGGGTTGAGTAGAAATGAAAGGAAGGAAGAGAGGGTTTTATAGATGAGAAATTAGAAAGGCAATCATACCACCTATATGTAGGCCAGCTGGAGTCTCACACTCTCTCTCTCTCTCTTTATTTATTTATTTATTTACTTTTGAAAAAGCATGTGTATGTACAGGTAGTTGTGATTGTGGCTCACATCTTCCCTTGGTTTTACGTCCAAGAACGGCTTAAACGCCCTCTATAGGTCGGGGATAGACTTCCCATCCAGTTTTCTTAAAAACTGGCAAACAGGGTCTTTTTTAGTCAGATTCCCAAGACTAAGTCGATCATGTTTTTTATGAAAATGGGGCCATAAATCATGAATTGCACGATGCACATCTCCACTAGGATGTGTCTCAAGAGTCAATAGAAGATTATCTAAAGACTCCTTACTCAGGCCATCCTTAATGAATTGTATTTTATCTTCACGGTTTATAGATACCATTCCTAAAGAACGACATTGTGTATTACAAGTCCATCTAGCACATCGATGACAGACTTCTAGTCGTTTTGCATGACGTTTCTTTGCAAAAGTGCTTTTACCTGTTTCAGGCATGTGTGAAATGAAGGAATTAGAGGACTCACCTAATAATCGGACCTTTGCTTCAATGAACTAGCGAATATCTTTAGGAATTCCATGATTCATTACCAATCTCAATCTTGCACATCTAGCACGGTAAATTTTTGTAATCGCATTCTGAGGCAAACCGGGAAAATACTTTTTCAATTTTTCAAGATTAGTGTCCATTTTCAAATGAGAATTGGAAGAGAGATTCAAAGAATTGCACAAATATATACACATATATCAGTTATTATGGGAAACTGAAAGAACCAACTTAAGTCACGGAGTACCGTTATCCGCCATTTAACCGGGGTGAGAGAAACTAGCAAAAATCACTCAAAAAGAAACACAAAAATAATATGAGAAAAACAAAATAATCAACATTTATCTACAAGATCATTCCAACCAGTTGATTTATTTTCACTAGGAAACTTATCAAAGTAAGCTTTCAAACGATGTCCATTTTCCTTAAAATCATTGTCATTCATTGAATTCTTAATATCATAGGCCCCATAAAGATTGCTCCATCTTGATCTTAGCTCTCTAGGTAATGAATAGAGTTGAGAATTATAAAACAAAACTTTTTGACCAGTATCAATCTTTTGACAATTTTCACAAGTTTTGCAGAATGCATGCATGTCCTTGAACATAGTGGGCCAATAAAATCCATTTTGAAAGATTTTTGTAGCTATCTTTTTTGACGAGAAATAACTTCCACATGCTTCAGAATGACAAAGTTTAATGACACTACTTACCTCATTGTTGGGAATGAATCTTTGAAATATTTCATTAGGACAATATTTGAATAAGTTAGGGTCATCACAATAAAAATTCTTCACTTCGTTCAAAAACTTTTCTTTGTCTTGATTACTCCAATCAGCTGGCAAATCTCCTAAAGCAAGAAAATTAATATTTTTATCATACCAAGGCATTGGACTAAGAGAAAGTAAGGATTTGTTAGGAAAGTAATCATCGATTGGTGTGATGTCAGATGTCGAATCTGTTGTCCCTGTTGATAAAAGATTCGCATCAACATTTTCGGTGCTTGTTTCATCCGCGATTTCTTTCTCAGAATAAATGATTTGCAAATCTTCAGATTCATCCAATTCATTTTTACTTAAAGTAGATTCAAGTTGATTATAAACTAATTCGTCAATATAATCTACTTCTTGTAAATTATTATCATCTCCAGGTTGCTTGCAAATGTTAAAAATATTCATCTCCAATGTCATGTTTCCAAATGATAGCTTCATAAGTCCATTTCTACAATTAATCAATGCGTTAGAGGTTGCAAGAAACGGACGTCCTAAAATAACAGGAAATGAATTACATGCTTCAACAGGTTCGGTGTCCAAGACAATAACATCCACAGGATAAATGAATTTATCGACTTGTACTAGCGCATCTTCGACTATTCCTCTAGGCACTTTTACAGATCGATCGGCAAGTAAAAGAGATATAGAAGTTGGTTTTAACTCACCTAGATTGAGACTTTTAAAAACTGAATATGGAAGTAAATTCACACTAGCTCCACGATCAAGTAAAGCTCTTTTAATTTTATGTTCTCCAATAAAGCAAGAAATTGTAGGACAACCAGGGTCTTTATATTTCAAAGCATTATTGTTCTGAAGAATAGCACTTACTTGTTCGGCTAGAAAGGCTTTCTTTTTCACATTCAGTTTCCTCTTCACAATGCATAGATCTTTCAAAAATTTAGCATAGGAAGAAACCTGTTTAATAGCATCCAGCAAAGGTATATTGATTCTTACCTGTTTGAAAGTTTCAAAAATTTTAGAGTTATGATTGACTTTCCTTTGTTTGGTCATGGCATGAGGAAATGGAAGTGCTGACGAAGAATTAGTCTTTTCTTTGCAATTTTCAGATTCAACCCCTTCCTTACCCTCAGAGATTGACTCATCATCTTTCTCATAAGGTTCAAGAGAGGGTTTTTCAATAACCTTACCACTACGCAGAGTAGTGACTGATTTGACTTGATCCATGTGTTGGCTTCCGGAACTACTTGCATTTGCATTGTATTGCCCCTTGGGATTTTGTTGTGGTTGAGATGGAAACTTACCTTTCTCTTGGAAACTGAGAGCAAATGTTAATTTTGCAAGAGTATCTTTAAAATCTGTCATGTTTTGAGCAAGTTGAGTATTGATTATCTCTTGCTTTTCAATGAATATATGCAATGTTTCCTCAAGATTTCTTCTAAGAGATGGAGCATAAGGAGGTGCATATCCATGAGAATTTTGGAAATTGTGGTGTGCTTGAAACGCTGGTTGTGAAGTTTGTGTATTGTTGTTCTCACTCTTCCAACTGAAATTTGGGTGATTTCTCCAACCAGGGTTGTATGTTTGGGAGTATGGGTTGCGATTAGGCCTTTCGAAACTGTTTAAGCATGGGCTTGTTCATGGAGACATTCCTTAAAAGAAGGCAAGGTTGGACAGTTACTGGTTGAGTGTTCATTTGTTTCACAGATTTGACACACAATGTTTTCAACAGATTTTAATTGACCACTCTTTTTCAATTCTAGTGTCTCGACTTTTCTAGCTAAAGATGCAAACTTGGCTTGGAGGTCATGATCTTCCCTAAGGTTGCACATACCTCCACTAGATGTATGAGGTTGAGTTTTACTCACTACCTCATAAATACCCGCGGTGTCCCAATTTTGAGCATTTTCAGCTAATAAGTCTAAGTACTCCATTGCTTCATCAGGGTCTTTATCTTTAAAAGTTCCATTGCACATCAATTCAACCATTTGCCTATCTTTAGGTGTTAACCCTTCATAAAAATGTGAAACCAATCTCCATGTTTCAAAACCATGATGAGGGCAAGTATTAAGCAAGTCTCGATACCTATCCCAACATTGGTAAAATGTTTCTCCTGGTTTTTGAGTCAAAGTAGTGATTTGTCTTTTGAAAGAGTTTGTTCTATGAGATGGGAAAAACTTCTTTAAAAACAATTATTGCATTTCATCCCAAGCACGAATGGATCCTGGTCTTAAATTTTGTAGCCATGTTTTAGCTTTATCTTTTAATGAAAAAGGAAAAAGCTTTAATCTGATGGTGTTCATGCTACAATTTAAATTATTATATGTGTTGCAGACCTCCTCAAATTCCCTTAAATGCAAGTATGGATTTTTTAAATCTAAGCCATGAAAAGAAGGTAAAAGTTGAATAATACCTGGTTTAAAATTAAAATGAGATGCATCGGGAGGAAAAACTATGTATGATGGTGCACTTGTTCTTGTGGGATTCATGTGGTCTCTAAGTGTTCTAGCACGGTTATTCTCATTATTCTCATTATGAAGTGATTGATTATCTTCTTCGGCCATATTTTCTTAAAATGATGAGGATACCCTACAAAGTCTACCACTTGATGTACGTGACCACACTCTCATGCACGTGTAGGAATAGAATAAAAGGAAGAACAAAACAAAAGAAGAAGAAATAAGAGAAAAGAAACACAATTATATATAAGAAAAGTGAAAAGAGAAAATAAAATAAATACTATAATTTGTACAAGAACTTACCTCCCCGGCAACGGCGCCAAAAACTTGACACGACTAAAAGATTGATGTCTTCTCCCAAGTGCAAGAGTGTCGAAGTAATAAATAACCCGGCAAGACTGGGGTCGAACCACAGGGATGTTAATTGTACAAATTATAAACGACAATAGTACAACAACAATAATAATAACAACAACAACAATAATAATAGTAATAACAATAATAACAACAATGACAATAACAATAATAATAATAATAATAATAATAATATTAATAATAATAAAGAAAGAGAAGAAGAAGATGATGATGAGAACTTGGAGATGGAAAATTAATGTACGGATTAAACAATAATAATAACAAATGTCAAGGTTAGAGGTTTCACTAATGGTATGTCAAACAAGTATAGTATAAACTCTTATTATTGAATTGGAAACCACACACAAAGGAGGTTCCAATCAGATTATATATTGTTAACATGATTACATTAGTCATCTTATTCAATTAATGCTAATACTTGTAAATCTCGTCAAGCATTCATGATTATAACTTATGTTAACAACAAATCAAGTTCCTTTCATAGCTCAGGTGTCGGTTATACCATACATTATGGGCTATGAAAGTGCCAAGCATTTGTTGTACCAAATGTTACAACATTTTGTTGTCCCAAAAGTTCCTTTCATAGTTCAGTTATACAACATAAATCAAGATTAGTCATTTAACAAGCAAAGTATTAAAGAGTGAACAAGATAACAAATATAAAACATGTTAGTATCAAACATTAAAGTCCATATTGAGTTTACATTATACTTATTCTTACACCATTAATGTAACCTTTTCACCTTGACATAATAAACTTAGCTAGACATAATGAAAGAAAAAATAAATAAATAAACAAAATAAAAACATAAATAAGATAAAAGTTAACTAAGAAAATGAAAGGAAATGAAAGACATAAACTTGATATTAATGAAAGCAAAGCATAAGCAATACAAAAACTACAAAGAGAGAAAGGAAGAACATGATCTTGATCTGGAAACCAAGATGCCTAAATGCATGGCAAATGCCTCCTTTTATAGGCCAAAATTAGGAAATAATGATTTGATGACTAATTGATAAGTGGGTGGCCAACTCTTGACTTGGTGACAATCCTTATCTTCTCTTGTCTGCCCAAAACGTTATTGATAATGTCAAAATTGGAGCCATTTGAAAACATGAAAGTTGTAGGCAATTGTCTCAGCTTTCTTGTGTAAAACATTCAGCTTATTTAGACTTCTAGAACTCCAGATATGGCCAAAATACTGAACAGTGCTTGGGCTAGAGGACAGATTTAGGCTTCTTTTTTGTTGCTACAATTTGGACTTGAAAATGGCCTTTTTTGATCTTGGGCTCCATATGAAAGTTGTAGGCCTATGTCTTACCTTTCCATCTATATAAAATAGACCTAAATCTAAGATCTATAGCTCCAGATATGACCCAATTACCGAACAGTGTTCCGGTTTGGATTGCACCGACATCTCTTTTCTAATTTTGGTCATCTCTTTGCCCTTGCAATTTAAGTTCTTAAAGTCATCAATCAATCCTTTCATTTATGTGATAGGCCTGCATTTAAAATGAACATTTACCACAAATTAAAGGTATCTTATATTATTAGATATATTATTATAAAACATGCTTTAGTTAAGGAGTTATTGATACTTCAAGTGCAAAATGATGATATAAAACCATGATAAAAATGCACTTTTAAGTACTAATCACTTACCCTCAAAGATTGACTCATCATCTTTCTCATAAGGTTCAAGAGAGGGTTTTTCAATAACCTTACCACTGCGCAGAGTAGTGACTGATTTGACTTGATCCATGTGTTGGCTTCTGGAACTACTTGCATTTGCATTGTATTGCCCCTTGGGATTTTGTTATGGTTGAGATGAAAACTTACCTTTCTCTTGGAAACTGAGAGCAGATGTTAATTTTTCAAGAGTATCTTTAAAATTTATCATGTTTTGAGCAAGTTGAGTATTGATTATATCTTGCTTTTCAATGAATGCATGCAATGTTTCCTCAAGATTTCTTCTAGAAGGTGGAGCATAAGGAGGTGCATATCCATGAGAATTTTGGAAATTGTGGTGTGCTTGAAACAGTGGTTGTGAAGTTTGTGCAGTGTTGTTCTCACTCTTCCAACTGAAATTTGGGTGATTTCTCCAACCAGGGTTGTATGTTTGGGAGTATGGGTTGTGGTTGGCCCTTTGGAAACTGTTTAAAGCATGGGCTTGTTCAGGGAGACATTCCTTAAAAGAAGGCAAGGTTGGACCATCGTTGGTTGAGTGTTCATTCGTTTCACATATTTGGCACGCAATGATTTCAACAGATTTTAATTGACCACTCTTTTTCAATTCTAGTGCCTCGACTTTTCTAGCTAAAGATGCAAACTTGGCTTGGAGGTCATGATCTTCCCTAAGGTTGTACATACCTCCACTAGATGTATGAGGTTGAGTTTTACTCAGTGCCTCATAAATACCCGCGGTGTCCCAATTTTGAGCATTTTCAGCTAACAAGTCTAAGTACTCCATTGCTTCATCAGGGTCTTTATCTTCAAAAGTTCCATTGCACATCAATTCAACCATTTGCCTATCTTTAGGTGTTAACCCTTCATAGAATCTTTAGGTGTTAACCCTTCATATTAGGTGTTAACCCTTCATAAAAATGTGAAACTAATCTCCATGTTTCAAAACCATGATGAGGGCAAGTATTAAGAAAGTCTCGATACCTATCCCAACATTGGTAAAATGTTTCTCCTGGTTTTTTAGTCAAAGTAGTGATTTGTATTTTGAAAGAGTTTGTTCTATGAGATGGGAAAAACTTCTTTAAAAACAATTATTGCATTTCATCCCAAGCACGAATGGATCCTGGTCTTAAATTTTGTAGCCATGTTTTAGCTTTATCTTTTAATGAAAAAGGAAAAAGCTTTAATCTGATGGTGTTCATGCTACAATTTAAATTATTATATGTGTTGCAGACCTCCTCAAATTCCCTTAAATACAAGTATGGATTTTCCAATTCTAAGCCATGAAAAGAAGGTAAAAGTTGAATAATATCTGGTTTAAAATTAAAATGAGATGCATCGAGAGGAAAAACTATGCATGATGGTGCACTTGTTCTTGTGGGATTCATGTGGTCTCTAAGTGTTCTAGCATAGTTATTCTCATTATTCTCATTATGAAGTGATTGATTATCTTCTTCGGCCATATTTTCTGAAAATGATGAGGATACCCTACAAAGTCTACCACTTGATGTACGTGACCACACTCTCATGCACGTGTAGGAATAGAATAAAAGGAAAAAGAAAACAAAAGAAGAAGAAACAAGAGAAAAGAAACAAAGTTATATACAAGAAAAGTGAAAAGAAAAAATAAAATAAATATTATAATTTATACAAGGACTTACCTCCCCGGCAACGGCGCCAAAAACTTGACACGACTAAAAGATTGATGTCTTCTCCCAAGTGCAGGAGTGTAGAAGTAATAAATAACCCGGCAAGATCGGGGTCGAACCACAGGGAGGTTAATTGTACAAATTATAAATAACAATAATACAACAATAACAATAACAACAATAATAATAACAATAACAATAACAATAATAATAATAATAATAATAATAATAATAATAATAATAATAATAATAATAATAATAATAATAGTAGTAGTAGTAGTAGTAGTAGTTGTAGTAATAATAATAATAAAGAAAAAGAAGGAGAAGAAGAAGAAGATGATGAGAACTTTGAGAAGGAATATTAATGTAACGATTAAACAATGATAATAACAAATGTCAAGGTTAGAGGTTTCACTAATGGTATGTCATACAAGTATAATATAAACTCTTATTTTTCAATCTTAAACCACACATAAAGGAGGTTCCAATTAGATTATAGATTGTTAACATGATTACATTAGTCATCTTATTCGATTAATGCTAGTACTTGTAAATCTCGTCAAGCATTCATGATTATAACTTATGTTAACAACAAATCAAGTTTCTTTCATAGCTCAGGTGTCGGTTATACCATACAGTATGGGCTATGAAAGTGCCAAGCATTTTTTGTACCAAGTGTTATACAACATAAATCAAGATTAGTCATTTAACAAGCAAAGTATTAAAGAGTGAACAAGATAATGAATACAAAACATGTTAGTATCAAACATTAAAGTCCATATTAACTTTATCCTATACTTATTCTTACCCCATTAGTGTAGCCTTTTCACCTTGACATAATAACCTTAGCTAGACATAATGAAAGAAAGAAAAATAAATAAACAAAATAAAAACATAAATAAGATACAAGTTAACTAAGAAAATGAAAGGAAATGAAAGACATAAACTTGATATTAATGAAAGCAAAGCATAAGCAATACAAAAAATACAAAGAGAGAAAGGATTTGGGAACTATTGATCTTGATCTGGAAACCAAGATGCCTAAATGCATGGCAAATGCCTCCTTTTATAGGCCAAAATTGGGAACTATTGATTTGATGACTAATTGATGAGTGGGTGGCCAACTCTTGACTTGGTGACAATCTTTATCTTCTCTTGTATGCCAAAAACGTCATTGATAACGTCAAAGTTGGAGCCATTTGAAAACATGAAAGTTGTAGGCAATTGTCTCATATTTCTTGTGTAAAAAATTCAGCTCATTTGGACTTCTAGAACTCTAGATATGGCCAAAATACTGAACACTGCTTGGGCTCGAGGACAGATTCGGGATTCTTTTTTGTTGCTACAATTTGGACTTGAAAATGGCCTTTTCAGATCTTGGGCTCCATATGAAAGTTGTAGGCCTATGTCTTACCTTTCCATCCAAATAAAGTAGACCTAAATCTGAGATCTATAGCTCCAGATATGACCCAATTACCAAACAGTGTTCCGGTTTAGATTGCACCGACATCTCTTTTCTAATTTTGGTCATCTCTTTGCCCTTGCAATTTAAGTTCTTAAAGTCATCAATCAATCCTTTCATTTATGTGATAGGCCTGCATTTAAAATGAACATTTACCATAAATTAAAGGTATCTTATATTATTAGATATATTATTATAAAACATGTTTTAGTTAAGGAGTTATTGATACTTCAAGTGCAAAATGATGATATAAAACCTTGATAAAAATGCACTTTCAAGTACTAATCAATCTCTTTTCTAAGTTTGGTCATCTCTTTGTCCTTTCAATTTCAGTTCTTAAATTCATCAATCAATTCTTTCATTTATGTGATAGGCCTATATTTAAAATGAATATTTATCATAAATTAAAGGTATCTTATATTATTAGATATATTATTATAAAACATGCTTTAGTTAATTAGTTATTGATACTTCAAGTGCAAAATAATCACATAAAACCTTGATAAAAAATGCATTTAACTAATAATCAAGGTTATACTATTGGTGTAAGAATAAGTATAGTGTAAACTTAACATGGACTTTAATGTTTGATACTAGCATGTTTTATATTTATTATCTTATTCACTCTTTAATACTTTAGTGTATGGGAGAGGGAGTCTTGGGTTAATGGGAGGTGTGTCAATAGCTGCATTTTTAGGAGGTAGTCAAGTTTTGGGGGTCGTCCCCGAAGCTTTAGCACAAAGGGACATCAATTGAAAAACAATTGGAGAGGAACTTCAGGTTTCCACAATGTCGGCTCGAATAAATGCAATGTTTAACCATGTTGATGCCTTCATTGCTTTACCAGGTGGTCTAGGCACATTAGAAGAGATCTTTCCTATTTCCTCTTGGGCCCAACTGCACATTCACCATAAACCCATAGGTTTGTTAAATGTTAATGGTTATTATGATAAGTTGTTGTCTTTTCTTAATCATGTTGTGGAACAGGAATTTATAACATCTTCTACACGACAAATCATAATCTCTGCTGCTACTGCTGAACAATTGATTGACCAATTACAATCTTTCATTCTTGTAATTGATCCCTCCATAAATCGCATAAATTGGTCATCTAAGGAAAGCCGTAAAAAGCTTAGATTAGATTTGATTCTTTATTTGTAATTTTTGTGTTGTTTTGTTATTTCTTATTTTTGTTTAAGTGTGTTTCAGGTTTGTCAATATTCATTATTTCAGGTGATATCTTCTATACTCTATCTTTCTACCTTAGAACATTGAGGACAATGTCTCGTTTTGGTTGGGGGGAGAGGGTAGTAGTTGATAAAAAAAGATTATTTTCCATTTCATAAAGCATGTGCATAATTGTTGTTACTAGGATGGCAGAGTAAAGGAGCTCTTTTGTTAAAGTGACTCTTGAGACACATCTTAGTAACCATTCTTAACAAGGTCTATTATAATACCTCTTGAAATATTCAGATTTACAAACTCTCGCATTATTATCACTTAATTCTACTCATATACTCATTTAACATGTATTCTTAAACCTTAATTTTCACACACACTTTAACATATAATTGTGGGTTGCACATTGGATTATTACATTATTTATGTTCTTTTGTTAAAGGTAACAACTAAGGGAAAGGGATTGTATATAATTAAAAAAAAAGAAAAAAAATGATAATAATAAAGATGTAGAGAAGTTTGGTTTCGTAGCCTCCCTAACCTAAGAAATTAAGCCCGAAGGGGTGTTTTAACACCTAATACCCTAAAGTCAACTGACTTGGGAGCTATTGGCCCAACGCTTGTTACATGGGTTAAGGAGAAAAGCTTAAGGGAATCAAACATTGCACTATCTACATATCAGTATCTGCGACCCGAGTTACTAAGCTCGTAGGAGTGTCTTAACACCTAATGCCCTAAGACCAACTGTTCCGGTAGTCATTAGCTAAAAGCTCGTTACATGGGTTAAAGATGCATGGTGTTTTTAAATTATATGTATATATATTTAAAAAAAAAAGAAGAAAAAAAGAGACAAAAATAATAATCCCAACCCAAGGAAGTTAACCTTAAACATTAGAAAACAAAATTTTGTTTTCTTCCAAGAAAGGCCCCATAATTATTTGTTGATACATTGAGCACAAAAGAAAGGTTTATGAATATCTTGTTAAGAGGTATTGAGCAGGTATATAAATTTAACGAGAGTTTGTTTATCTGGATAGATTAATGGAAGTTAAATGATGAATACCTTGCTTTGTGGAATTTGCAAATTATTTTTCTTTTTTTAATACTTTGATTACTAGGGACTAGTAATAAGCTGGTTGGGGGGTGTGATTAGTACTTAAAAGTGCATTTTTATCAAGGTTTTATATCATCATTTTGCACTTGAAGTATCAATAACTCCTTAACCAAAGCATGTTTTATAATAATATATCTAATAATATAAGATACCTATAATTTGTGGTAAATGTCTATTTTTAATGCAGGCCTATCACATAAATGAAAGGATTGATTGATGACTTGAAGAACTTAAATTGCAGTAAATGTTCATTTTAAATGCAGGCCTATCACATAAATGAAAAGATTGATTGATGAATTTAAGAACTGAAATTGAAGGATAAAGAGATGGTCAAACTTAGAAAAGAGATGTCGGTGGAATCCAAACTGGAACACTATTCGGTAATTAGGTCATATCTGGAGCTATAGATCTCAGATTTAGGTCTACGTTATATGGATGGAAAGGTAAGACGTAGGCCTACAACTTTTATATGGAGCCTAAGATCTAAAAAGGCCATTGTTAAGTCCAAATTGTTGCAACAACAAAGAAGCCCGAATCTATCCTCCAGCCCGAGCACTGTTCAGTATTTTGGCCATATCTGCACTTCTAGAAAACGAAATGAGCTGAATGTTTAGCACAAGAAAGCTGAGACAATTTCCTACAACTTTCATGTTTTTGAATGGCTCTAATTTTCACATTATCAATGACGTTTTGGGGAGACAAGAGAAGATAGGGATTGTCACCAAGTCAAGAGTTGGCCACCCACTCATCAATAAGTCATCAAATCAATAGTTCTCAATTTTGGCCTACAAAACAGAGGCATTTTCCATGCATTTAGGCATCTTGGTTTCCAGATCAAGATCATGCTCTTGCTTTCTCTCTTTGTGTTTTTTGTAATGTTTATGCTTTGCTTTCATTAATATCAAGTTTATGCCTTTCATTTCCTCTCATTTACTCAGTTAACTCTTATCTTATTTATGTTTTTATTTTATTTATTTCTTTTTCTTTCATTTATTATGTTTAGCTAAGTTTATTATGTCAAGGTGAAAAGGTTACACTAATGGTGTAAGAATAAGTATAGTATAAACTTAATATGGACTTTAATGTTTGATACTAACATGTTTTATATTTGTTTTCTTGTTCACTCTTTAATACTTTGCTTGTTAAATGACTAAACTTGATTTATGTTGTATAACACTTGGTACAACAAATGCTTGGCACTTTCATAGTTCATACTGTATGGTATAACCGACACCTGAGCTATAAAAGGAACTTGATTTGTTGTTAACATAAGTTATAATCATGAATGCTTGACGAGATTTACAAGTATTAGCATTAATTGAATAAGGTGACTAATGTAATCATGATTTGATTGGAACCTCCTTTGTGTGTGGTTTCCAATTGAATAATAAGAGTTTATACTATACTTGTTTGACATGCCATTAGTGGATCCTCTAACCTTGACATTTGTTATTATCATTGTTTAATCGTTACATGACATTGTTTGTTATGTTTGACATACCATTAGTGGATCCTCTAACCTTGACATTGTTTGTTATTATTATTTAATCCGTTCATTTTCCATCTCAAAGTTCTCATCAACCTTTCTTCTTCTTTTTATTTATTGTTGTTATTATTGTTATTATTATTATTACTATTACTACTACTAGTAGTAGTATTATTAGTATTATTATTGCTATTATTATTATTATTGTTGTTATTATTGTTATTATTGTTGTTGTTTATAATTGTTATTTATAATTTGTACAATTAACCTCCCTATGGTTCGACCCCAGTCTTGCCGGTTATTTATTACTTCGACACTCCTGCACTTGGGAAAAGAGATCAATCTTTTAGTCGTGTCAGCAATACAATGCAAATGCAAGTAGTTCTGAAAGTCAACACATGGATCAAGTCAAATCAATCATCACTCTTCGTAGTGGTAAGGTTATTCAAAAACCAATTCTTGAACCTTGTGTGAAAGATGATGAGTCAATCTCTAAGGGTAAGGAAGGGGTTAAATCTTAATATTGTAAGGAAAACACTGATTCCTCGCTAGCACTTCCATTTCCTCATGCTATGACTAATTAGGAAATAATCGAGGATGAAAAAGACACCGAAAATGTTGATACGGATCTTTTTTCAAAAGTGACAGCAAATTTGACACTCAACATCACACCAATCGATGATTACTTTTCTGATGAATCTTTACTTTCTCTTAGTCCAATGCCTTGATATGATAAAAATATCAATTTTCTTGCTTTAGGAGATTTGCCAACTGATTGGAGTACCCAAGACAAAGAAAAGTTTTTGAACGAAGTGAAGAACTTTTATTGGGATGACCCTAACTTATTCAAATATTATCGTGATCAAATATTTCAAATATGATTCCTGACAATGAGGTAAGTAGTGTCATTCAACTTTGTCATTCTGAAACATGTGAAAGTTATTTCTCGTTAAAAAAGACAGTTATAAAAATCTTTCAAAATGGATTTTATTGGCCCACCATGTTCAAGGACACGCATGCATTCTGCAAAACTTGTGAAAATTATCAAAAAGTTGATACTAGTCAAAAAGTTTTGTTTTATAATTCTCAACTCCATTTATTCCCTAGAGAACTAAGATCAAGATGGGGCAGTCCATTTATTAAGAAACATGTGTATCTTTTTGGGGTCTTTGATATTGAGAATCCAATGAATGACAATGTTTTTAAGGTAAATGGACATCGTTTGAATGCTTACTTTGATAATTTTCCTCGTGAAAATGAATCAACTTATTTGAATGATCTTTTAGATAAAGGTTGATTTTTTTTTCTTATATTATTTTTGTGTTTTGTTCTTTTTACTCTTGGTTTGCTAGTCTCTCTCACCCCGGTTAAATGGAGGATAACGGTACTCCGTGACTCTTAAGTTGGTTATTTTAGTTTTTCATAATAACTGATGTCTGTGTATATATTTGTTCATTTCCTTGTTCCTTCTCTTCTCTTTACATCTCTTTTCCACTTCTCATCTTAAAAAATAGACACCATTTTTGAAAAATTGAAATTTTCTCGATTTGCCTCAAAATATGATTACAAAGATTTACCAAGTTAGGTGTGCAAGATTGAGGTTGTTAATGAACCATAAAATTCCTAAAGAGATTCGCTGGTTAATTGAAGTAAAGGTCCAATTATCAGGTGAGTCTTCTAATTCTTTTATTTCACACATGCCTGGCACATGTAAAAGCACTTTTGCAAATAAACGTCGTGCAAAACGATTGAAAGTCTGCCATCAATGTGCTAGATGGACTTGTGATTAGTACTTAAAAGTTCATTTTTATCAAGGTTTTATATCATCATTTTGCACTTGAAGTATCAATAACTCCTTAACTAAAGCATGTTTTATAATAATATATCTAATAATATAAGATACCTTTAATTTATGGTAAATGTTCATTTTAAATGCAGGCCTATCACATAAATTAAAGGATTGATTGATGAATTTAGGAACTGAAATTGAAAGGACAAAGAGATGGCCAAACTTAGAAAAGAGATGTTGGTGCAATCCAAACCAGAACACTGTTCTGTAATTGGGTCATATGTGGAGCTGTAAATCTCATATTTAGGTCTACTTTATATGAATATAAAGGTAAGACATAGGTCTACAACTTTCATATGGAGTCCAAGATCTAA
>NW_011501832.1:0-1526 GCF_000495115.2 Populus euphratica
TGATCAGGATAATATTTGAATAAGTTAGGGTCAACACAATAAAAGTTTTGCACGTTGCTAAAAAAATTTCCTTTATATTGGATACTCCAATGAGCTAGCAAATCTCCTCAAGCAAGAAAATTAATATTTTTATCATACCAAGACATTGGACTAAGAGAAAGTAAGGATTCCAAGGCATTGAACTAAGAGAAAGTAAGGATTTGTTAGGAAAGTAATCATCGATTGGTGTGATGTCAGATGTCGAATCTGTTGTCATTGTTGACAAAAGATTCGCATCAACATTTTCGGTGCTTGTTTCATTCGTGATTTCTTCCTCAGAATAAACCATTTGCAAATCTTCAGTTTCATCCAATTCATTTTTACTTAAAGTAGATTCAAGTTGATCATAAACTAATTCCTCAATATGATCTACTTCTTGTAAATCATTATCATCTCCAGGTTGCTTGCAAATGTTGAAAATATTCATCTCCAATGTCATGTTTCCAAATGATAGCTTCATCAGTCCATTCCTACAATTAATCAATGCATTAGAAGTTGCAAGAAATGGACGTCCTAAAATAACAGGAAATGAATTACATGCTTCAACAGGTTTTGTGTCCAAGACAATAAAATCCACAGGATAAATGAATTTATCGACTTGTACTAACACATCTTCAATTATTCCTCTAGGCACTTTTATAGATCTATCGACAAGTAAAAGAGTCATAGAAGTTGGTTTTAACTGACCTAGATTTAGAATATGAAAAATTGAATATGGAAGTAAATTCACACTAGCTCTAAGATCAAGTAAGGCTCTTTCAATTTTATGTTCTCTAATAAAGCAAGAAATTTTAGGACAACCAGGGTCTTTATATTTCAAAGCATTATTGTTCTGAAGAATAACACTTACTTGTTCGGCTAAAAAGGCTTTCTTTTTCACATTTAGTTTTTTGTTCACAGTATAGAGATCTTTCAAAAATTTTGCATATAAAGGAACTTGTTTAATAGCATCTAGTAAAGGTATATTGATCCTTTCCTATTTGAAAGTTTCAAAGATTTCAGAGTTGTGATTGACTTTTCTTTGTTTGGTCATGATTGACTTTCCTTTGTTTGGTCATGAAATGAGGAAATGGAAGTCCTGGCAAAGAATCAGTCTTTTCTTTGCAATGTTTAGATTCAACCCCTTTCTTACCCTCAGAGATTGACTCATCATCTTCTCACAAGGTTCAAGAGTGGGTTTTTCAATAACCTTACCACTGCGCAGAGTAGTGACTGATTTGACTTGATCCATGTGTTGGCTTCCGGAACTACTTGCATTTACATTGTATTGCTTTGGGATTTTGTTGTGTTTGAGATGGAAACTTACCTTTCTCTTGGAAACTTAGAGCATATGTGAACTTTATAAGAGTATCTTTAAAATTTGTCATGTTTTGAGCAAGTTGAGTATTGATTGTCTCTTGCTTTTCAATGAATGCATGCAATGTTTCCTCAAGATTTCTAGGAGGAGGAGCATAAATAGGTGCATATCTATGAGAATTTTGAAAATT
>NW_011501832.1:1903-2873 GCF_000495115.2 Populus euphratica
TGTGCTTGAAATGGTGGTTGTGAAGTTTGTGCATTGTTGTTCTCACTCTTCCAACTGAAATTTGGGTGATTTCTCGAACCACGGTTGTATGTTTATGAGTATGGGTTATAGTTAGGCATTTAGAAACTATTTAAAACACGGGCTTGTTCATGGAGACATTTCTTAAAAGAAAGCAAAGTTGGATAGTCATTGGTTGAGTGTTCATTTCTTTCAAAAATTTGACACACAATGTCTTTTAATTGACCATTCTTTTTCAATTCTAATGCCTCGACTTTTCTAGCTAAAAATGCATACATGTAAACAAATTTATGAAAATTTATGTTTTTTTATCCTTTTTTATGTATAATGCTTGTACTCTTCAACATTGATAGGAGATTAAGAGATTGATCATAGTTATTTTCAATTTAATTTAATTTATCCTTTCTTGAGGACGAGTAAGAGCTAAGTGTGGGGGTATTTGATGTAACCATATTATTCGATAGTTTCACCCACATCTACGTACCAAATGTTTTCTCTATGTTTTATATGTAAAATGCCTTGATATTCTTTGCTTTATGTTTTGAAGGCACTTTTGGATGAAAGATGCAAAAAGGAGTAAATTGGAGGTAATTGGCAGATTTAACGTTAAGTTGATGTTTTGAGTAGAGTGTGAGTTCTAAAGGTCAAAATGAAGTGATTCTATTGGCACTAAAAAGCTAACATCCATACCTTTCTGGAAATTTAATGCAAGAAAAATAAAAAGGGAAAAATCATGGAAATCATATACTTCAAAGTCAAATCTCGCATTCTGCCACTATTGACCTTTGTCCATTAAAAATTCAATATCTGGAGCTATAGAAGTCCAACTGATTCCTAACTCAAATTTCTATAAAAGCTCTAAATTTCAGCCAAAAAAGATGTCATATGAGGGAGATATTATTTTTCAAAGATAATAACTGAATTCTGCCAACAAACAGGTTTCGTGTCAAAT
>NW_011501832.1:2891-3895 GCF_000495115.2 Populus euphratica
TCCAAGTTTTTATTTCAGCAATTTAGCTCCTGTAAGTTAAAGCTTGAAGATTTTATGCAAGGCTGATTCTCCTTTTTAGGAAAATAGTTATTGAAGTACTTAAATGTAAACTATCAACTTAAGGGAGGACTATTTTGTAAAATAGGAACAAGGGTTTCTTAACATATAAAAAGAAAAGAGGGAGAGCAGAAGGAGGCAGCAGCCAGCAGAGAATAAACACAAATTCTCTCCTCTACAAACCAAAAAAATCATGCTCTCTTCATTCTTTAGGAGTAGTTGTTCAATAGTTATGTAAGGCTAAGCTCTTTTCTTGGTTGCAAGGACACAACAAACAACATAAAAATCTGAACTCAATCTTCCTCATGAGATCGACCCCTTGCTTGCTCTATAATATATTTTGTGTTATGTTTTAAACTAGGGTAATTAATTTGTGCTACCGCAACATCGCAACAAATTTTGTCACCATTGCTGGGGAAGTAATTTTAGTTGATTCTTGTGCTTGTACTATTATTTTTAGTTTCTGTGATTTTTATTTATATTTTTGCAAAAAAAAATAATTTTTGCTTGCGACTGTACTGTTCATTTGCGGCAGCGATACTATTCAAAACAGAATTATTTATGGAATTAGGTTTCAACCTTTTGTTTCCTGAAGAGAAATAACGTTCTGAACAAGACTAGTGATAAACACTAGCCCCATACTATCAAGGCCAAATTCCACTGTTTTCTAAGGTTGTTAGGCAATTTTAGTTTTTTAGCGTAGGATTTTCATATAATTTGCATTTTTTTTCTTATCTCTTATGTGGTTGCTTTCTTTTGAGTTTTCTTAGCGATTGATGCCAATGACCCATTCTACTAATCAAATTCAAGTGTAGGTTAATCTTGAAATAGAAAGCACTCAACGCAGGTTAAGAAAGGAAGCTCACCTCAACACTATGGCGGCTTCACGACAACAAACACTCAAGGAGCTTGCTGCTCCTAACATGGAAAATCAACCATTGTGCATA
>NW_011501832.1:4062-31631 GCF_000495115.2 Populus euphratica
AAAGAAAAGACATGACTTTTCTCTATTCTCCCAGGATCTATTGGAACTTGGTATGCCATGAAGAGGATTTTCCTTGAGAAGTATTTCCTAGCATCTCGAGTTGCCAGCATAAGGAAAGAAATATGTGGGATTCAACAATCTCATTAAGAGACTCTCTCCGAGTATTGAGAAAGATTTGAGCAACTATGCATTCAATGCCCTCATTATCAAATACTCGATCAACTTCTCATTCAATATTTCTATGAAAGATTCATGCTTACTGACCGTAGTATCATTAATGCTGCAACTGGAGGCGCATTGGTAGATAAGACACATGAGACTACATGCCAATTGATCTCGAATATGGCAGCCAACTCAAAATAATTTGGCACTCATGGAGACTTCTCTAACAAACAAGTAAATAAGGTAAGTATTTCTAACATTGAAAATAAAGTTAATGATCTTACTTCTCTTATGCATTCTTTAGCTTGTGGAAATGTGCAGTAGATGAAAGTTTGTAGCATATGCTCCTTACAAGGACATGTTTTGGATATGTGCCCAACAATGCAAAAAGATTACATTGAACAAGCTTATGCAATTGATGGAGCATTCAACGGATAGCCCAAGCGTAAATATGATCCCTTTTCCAATATGTACAATTTCAGATGGAGAGATCATCCCAACTTACGCTTTGGCAACCCATCCCAACAAGGCAATTAAGGCCGATAATTTCATCCCTATAGATTTCAGCCCTAATAAAATTATCATCCAAGACAACCCTTCTTATCCATAAACTCTAATGTTATGGGGTCATCATCCAATGATAATCTTCATGAGATGATGAAAACTTTGGCTTCTAATATTGTTACCTTGCAATAAAATATCATATCTTTTCAAAAGGAAACAAGGTCAAGTATTCATAACTTGGAAAAGCAAATAGGGCAAGTAGCTTCAAGTGTAGGGAAATTGGAAGCACAAACGAATGGAAAGTTGCCCTCCCAAGCATTAAATCCAAAAGAGAATGTTAGTGCAATCATGTTGTAAAGTGGGAAAGAACTTTAAGAGCAAAGGTCGAAACAAATTAAGATGGAGAAAAAAGAGGAGATAGAAACCGAATTGAGTCTAAAGAAGATACATCATCCTTCTCCTTTCCAAATTGAAACAACAACCAACACTCCAAAGGTAACTCCTCACTCAATGAATTCTAATTTTAAAACAATTCCACCCTTTCCTATGAATTTTTCTAGGTCAAAGAAAGAAGACAAAGAAAAAGAGATCTTAGAGGTTTTCAAGAAAGTGAAACTAAATATAACATCAAGCAAATTCCCAAGTATGCAAAATTCTTGAAGGAGTTGTGTACTACCAAGAGAGCTTTCAAATTGAAAGGTTATGAAACGATAAGTATGGGTGAAGTTGTATCTGTCGTTGTTTAAAAGAATTTACCTTTGAAACAAAAAGGACCCAGGTGCATTTACTATCCCATGTGTTATTGGTAATGCTAGTTTTAAAAGAGCTTTATGCGATTTAGGTGCATCCATTTATGTTATGCCTAAACGTGTTTATGATTCTCTTAGTCTAGAGCCTTTTAATAAAACTAGTATTGTAATAAAACTTGAGGATCGTAGTTTTGTTTACCCACTTGGTGTCATTGAAGATGTCCTAGTCAAGATTGATAGTTTGGTTATTCCTTGTGACTTTTATATTCTTGATATGGAACATGATTCTTGTGATTCATCAACCAACACTCTTATATTGTTTGGGAGACCATTCTTGAAAACTGCCAACATAAAGATTAATTATGGTAAGCATATCTTGTCTATAGAGGTAGGAGATGAAAAAATTGAATTCAATTATCATGATACAATGAAGTATCCTTATCGTAATGTTTATTCTATCACATGTTATGACCAAATTGATAAGTGTGTGTAGCAATTTTGTGATTTTAATAGCGAAGATGGATTAAACATAACTTTGAGCTATAGCTATCATTTCACCAAGATAGCAGAGTTGTAGAGGCATGTATGTGTTCCCCAAAACATGCATAAATCGGTATTGACCTTACAAGCTTTACAAACTATTCCCCATGATAATGTTTTTGTTGATTTAGTACTCTCACATAAAAAGCTTTTGTCATCTATTTTATAGGCCCTTGAGTTAGAATTAAAATCTTTGCCTGATAATTTGAAGTATGTATTCATTGGCGACAACAATATACTTCCCGTTGTCATAGCAAAAGGCTTAACAAGTATGCAAGAGGAAAAACTTCGGAAGTTGTGTGATCACAAGATGGCCATTGGATGGACTTTAGCCGACATCAAGGGCATTAGTCCCTCAATATGTATGCATCATATACTATTAGAGGACAAAGTAAAACCAATAAAGAAAATGCAAAGGAGATTGAATCCGCCTATGATGGAGGTAGT
Source organism: Populus euphratica (assembly GCF_000495115.2). NCBI lineage: Eukaryota > Viridiplantae > Streptophyta > Magnoliopsida > Malpighiales > Salicaceae > Populus > Populus euphratica. The sequence continues at coordinate 6,465 of NW_011501832.1, forward strand.
GAAAGCTGAAATTTTAAAACTGTTAGATGCAGAAATCATTTACCCCATCACTAACAGTAAATGGGTCACACCAATCCATGTGGTGCCTAAAAAGACCGGAATCAAGGAGTAGTTGTTCAATAGATATGCAAGGCTAAGCTCTTTTCTTGGTTGCAAGGACGCAGAAACTTTCAGATTTCAAGAACTGTGAGATTTATTCTTCATTTATTTTCAGTTTGTATTATGAATGAGTATGATTGTTTTCCTATGCATGTTTTCTATGATTGTTGTTGATAATTGCTAGAGCGGACTCTAAGTTATTATTGTGAACAATCTATTGCTAAGTTTGGTATCAAAACCGGAGTTAGGGTATATAAACTTGTGAAGCAACTAAGCTTGATAATTGTGGCGGAACTACGTTATTAAACTTAGGGAAAACATTCGATCAAAGCAACACAAGCAGACAACTTGGTTGTTAAGATTAATGAATTTATCTAGATCTTAAGGCTGCCATTAGATTAAATCATTAGTGCGGACACTGTGATTATTTGTTGGTTAGGGCTAGTTATACGGCGGATCCGTTAATTAACCAAAGTTAAGAAAAGATAAAAATTCAGAATATAAACTGGAGTTTCGTTTCAAGGATCGGTTCTGATTTCTGTAGGTGGATGTGTGCTTGTGACCAAGGTTTGTTTTCTTGATAAATTTCAGTTTTAATTGATTGTGTTCACTAGTTTAATTTCTTCCATAGTTTAGATTATCACAAATCAAAACCCCCCAATTGCATAACGTATAGCATAAAAATCTAAACTAAATCTTCCTCGTGGGATCGATCCCTTGCTTGCTCTATACTATCTTGTGTGATTTAAGTGTAAGGGTAATTAATTTGTGCGACCGCGACATCGCAACAAATTTTGGCGCCGTTGCCGGGGAAGTAATTTTAGTTAATTCTTGTGCTTGTACTGTTATTTTTATTTGCTGTGATTATTATTTATTATTATTCAGAAAAAAAAAACAAAAAAAGTTTTTTGGTTGCGGCGGAACTATTCACTTGTCGCAACGGTACTGTTCAAAACAGATTTGTTTGTGGAATTAAGGTTCGACCTTTTGTTTTCTGAAGGGAAATGACGTTTTGAACAAGACTAGTGGTAAACCACTAACCTTACCATTTCGAGGCCAAATTCCTCTGTTATCTAAGGTTTTTAGGCAATTTTAGTTTCCTAGCGTTGGATTTTCATATAATTTGCATTATTTTTCGTCTCTTGTGTGGTTTCTTTCTTTTGAATTTTCTTAGCAATTGATGCCTGTGACCCGTTCTACTAATCAAATTCAAGTGCAGGTTGATTTTGAAATAGAAAGCACTTTACGCAGGTTAAGAAAGGAAGCTCGCCTCAACACCATGGCTATTGCAAGACAACAAACACTCAAGGAGCTTGCTGCTCCTAATGTGGAAAATCAGCCACTATGCATAAACATTGACAATAATGTAAACTTTGAGCTCAAATCTGGTTTTATACATTTGTTACCAACATTTAATGGTCTTGCAGGAGAAGATCCACATACTCATCTCAAGGAGTTCCATATGGTTTGTGTTGGCATGAAACCGAATGGAGTTGATGAAGAACAGGTTAAGTTGAAAGCTTTCCCTTTCTCTTTAAAAGGGGCAGCAAAGGCATGGCTTTTCTCTATTCTCCCAGGATCTATTGGAACTTGGAATGCCATGAAGAAGATTTTCCTTGAGAAGTATTTCCCAGCATCTCGAGTTGCCAACATAAGGAAAGAAATATGTGGGATTCGGCAATCTCATGGAGAGACACTCTCTGAGTATTGGGAAAGATTTGAGCAACTGTGCATTCAATGTCCTCATCATCAAATACCCGATCAGTTGCTCATTCAATATTTCTATGAAGGATTAATGCCTACTGACCGTAGTATCATTGATGCTGCAAGTGGAGGCGCATTGGTGGATAAGACACCCGAGGCTGCACGCCAATTGATCTCAAACATGGCAGCCAACTCAAAACAGTTTGGCACTCGTGGAGACTTCTCCAACAAACGAGTAAATGAGGTAAGTATTTCTAACATTGAGAATAAAGTTAATGATCTTACTTCTCTTGTGCGTTCTTTGGCTTGTGGAAATGTGCAGCAGGTGAAAGTTTGTAGCATATGCTCCTTACAAGGACATGCTTCGGATATGTGCCCAACAATGCAAGAAGATTATATTGAACAAGCTCATGCAATTGATGGAGCATTCAACGGACAGCTCCAGCGTAAATATGATCCCTTTTCCAACACGTACAATCCCGGATGGAGAGATCATCCCAACTTACGCTATGGCAACCCATCCCAACAAGGCAATCAAGGCCGACAATTCCATCCCCATGGATTTCAGCCCCAACAGAATTATCAAGCAAGACAACCCCCTCCATTCACAAACTCCAATGTTACTGGGTCGTCATCCAATGATGATCTTCGTGAGATGATGAAAACTTTGGCTTCTAATACTGTTACCTTGCAACAAAATGTCATGTCTTTTCAACAGGAAACAAGGTCAAGTATTCACAACTTGGAGAAGCAAATGGGGCAAGTAGCTTCAAGCGTAGGGAAATTGGAGGCACAAATGAATGGAAAATTGCCTTCCCAGGCATTGAATCCAAAAGAGAATGTTAGTGCGATCATGCTGAGAAATGGGAAAGAACTTGAAGAGAAAAGGTCGAAAGAGATTGAGATGGAGGAAGAAGAAGAGATAGAAACTGAATTAAGTACAAAGAAGAAACATCCTTCTCCTTTCCAAACTGAAACAACGACCAACACTCCAAAGGTAACTCCTCACTCAATGAATTCTAGTTTTAAAGCAATTCCACCCTTTCCTGTGAGTTCTTCTAGGTCAAAGAAAGAGGACAAAGAAAAAGAAATTTTAGAGGTTTTCAAGAAAGTAGAACTCAACATTCCTTTGCTTGATGCTATCAAGCAAATTCCCAAGTATGCCAAATTTTTGAAGGAGTTGTGTACTACCAAGAGAGCTTTCAAATTGAAAGGTCATGAAATGGTAAGTATGGGTGAAGTTGTGTCTGCTATTGTTCAAAAGAATATGCCTTTAAAGCAAAAAGACCCAGGTGCGTTTACTATCCCATGTGTTATTGGTAATGCTAGTTTTAAAAGAGCTTTATGTGATTTAGGTGCATCCATTAGTGTTATGCCTAAACATGTTTATGATTCTCTTAGTCTGGAACCTTTGAATAAAACTAGCATTGTAATACAACTTGCAGATCGTAGTTTTGTTTACCCACTTGGTGTGATAGAAGATGTTCTAGTCAAGATTGATAGTTTGGTTATTCCATGTGATTTTTATATTCTTGATATGGAACATGATTCTTGTGATTTATTAACCAGCACTCCTATATTGTTTGGGAGACCATTCTTGAAAACTGCCAATACAAAGATTGATTGTGGTAAGGATACCTTGTCTATGGAGGTAGGAGATGAAAAAATTGAATTCAATTTTCATGATGCAATGAAATATCCTTATAGCAATGTTTATTCTATCACATGCTATGACCAAATTGATAAGTGTGTGCAGCAAGTTTGTGATTTTGATTGCGAAGATGGATTAAGCATAGCTTTGAGCTATGGCTATGATTTCACCAAGATAGAAGAGATGGAGAGGCACATATGTGTTCCCCAAAACATGCACGAATCAGTATTGGCCTTACAAGCTTTACAAACCGTTCCCCATGGTAATGTCTTTATTGATTTATTACTCTCACATAAAAAGCTTTTGCCATCTATTTTACAGGCCCCTGAGTTAGAATTAAAACCTTTGCCCGATAATTTGAAGTATGTATTCATTGGCGACAACAATACACTTCCTGTTATCATAGCAAAAGGTTTGACAAGTATACAAGAGGAAAAACTTGTGAAGTTGTTGTGTGATCACAAAACGGCCATTGGATGGACTTTAGCTGACATCAAGGGCATTAGTCCCTCAATGTGTATGCATCACATACTATTGGAGGACAACGCAAAACCAACAAGGGAACTGCAAAGGAGGTTGAACCCACCTATGATGGAGGTAGTGAAAGCTGAAATTTTAAAACTGTTAGATGCAGGAGTCATTTACCCCATCACTGACAGTAAATGGGTGGCGCCAATCCATGTGGTGCCTAAAAAGACTGGAATCACATTGGTGAAAAACAAAAATGATGAGCTCATTCCTACTCGCATCTCGAGTGGATGGAGAATGTGTGTTGATTATAGAAAGCTCAATCTTTCTACACGCAAAGATCATTTCCCATTACCATTCATAGATCAAATGCTTGAACGCCTAGCAGGTAAGTCTTTTTATTGCTTTCTTGATGGATATAGTGGATACAATCAGATTGTTATTAATCCTGAGGATCAAGAAAAAACTACATTTACTTGTCCATTTGGTACATATGCATATAGGAGAATGCCTTTTGGTCTTTGTAATGCTCCTGCAACTTTTCAAAGATGCATGATGAGTATTTTTTCTGACTATGTTGAAAGAATAATCGAGGTTTTTATGGATGATTTCACGGTGTATGGTGATTCTTTTGATAAATGTTTAGAAAATTTATCTTTGATCCTGAAAAAGTGCATTGAAACTAACCTTGTCTTTAACTATGAAAAATGTTATTTTATGGTAGAACAAGAAATAGTTCTTGGGCATGTTGTGTCTTCACATAGATTAGAGGTTGATAAAGCTAAGATAGATGTTATTTCATCATTTCCTTACCCCTCATGTATGAGGGAAGTTCATTCTTTTCTAGGCCATGCAGGTTTCTATCGATGCTTTATCAAAGATTTCTTGAAGATTACAGCACCCTTGTGCAGACTATTAGCTAAAGAAGTGGATTTTGTGTTTGATCAAGCATATAAAGATGCTTATAATGAACTTAAGAGATGTGTCACATTTGCCCTTATCATCCAACCACCAAATTAGGATGAACCTTTTGAGATAATATGTGATGCAAGTGACTATACGGTAAGAGCTGTGCTTGGGCAAAGAATTCGAAAGAAGTTGCATGTTATCACCTATTTTCTCGCATGTTGGATAGAGCACAATACAATTACCATACAACTGAAAAGAAACTTTTTGCAATGGTGTTTGCTTTTGAAAAATTTAGGTCATATCTACTTGGTACAAAAGTCATTGTTTTTACTGACCATGCAGCTCTCAAGTATCTTTTAAAGAAGAAGGAGTCCAAACCAAGACTGATTAGGTGGATCTTGATTTTACAAGAATTCAATCTTGATATCAAAGATAAAAAAAGGTGTTGAAACCTATGTGGTTGATCACTTGAGTCCACTGAGGATCGAGGATATACTAACCAAAACAATAAAGAAACATTCCCTAATGAATAGTTGCATGTGCTACATTCCTCTACAAGACCATGGTATGCTGATTTGGTGAATTATTTAGTCACCAAAGAATTCTCTGCAGGTTTATCTACATCCTAAAAGAACAAGTTATGAGTTGATGCTAAATATTATTTTTGGGATACCCCTTACTTATGGAAATTTTGTGCGGATTAAATAGTATGGAGATGTGTACCACATGATGACTTTCATTCCATTCTCACTTTTTGTTATTCTCATTCTTGTGGTGGGCATTTTGGAGTAAAAAGAACGGCCCATAAGATACTTGAAAGTGGTTTCTATTAGCCTTTTATTTTTAAAGATGCATATCACTTCTGCAAATCATGTGAAAAATGCCAAAGAATAGGTAATATCACTCAAAAGAGTCAAATGCCTTTAATGAATATTCTTGTTAGTGAAATTTTTTATGTTTGGGGTATTGACTTTATGGGTCCTTTTCCTTCTTCTTTTGGCAATCTTTATATTCTTCATGTTGTTGATTATGTGTCTAAGTGGATTAAGGCGAAAGCCACATGAACTAACGATGCTAAGGTTGTTTAAGATTTTGTCAAGACTCATATATTTGACAAGTTTGGAATCCCTAAAGCTATTATTAGTGATCGTGACACTCATTTTTACAATCGTTCAATTGAAGCATTATTACGCAAATATCATGTGACTCATCGGACTTCAACAGCCTACCACTCTCAAACGAATGGCTAAGCTGAAATTTCAAATCGAGAAATCAACTCTATTTCAAAGAAGATAGTGCAACCTAACCAGTGAGTTGGAGTCTATGACATAGTGACGCACTTTGGGCATATCAGACTGCTTACAAATCACCTATAGGGATGTCACCTTATAGGATAATTTATGGGAAAACATGTCATCTATCGATAAAGCTTGAACACAAAGCTTTTTAGGCTATTAAACAATGTAACATGGATTATGATGCTGCTCGGATTGCAAGAAAACTGTAACTGCAAGAGTTGGAAGAAATTCAAAATGATGCTTACAAGAATGCAAGTATTTACAAAGAAAAGACTAAGAAATTTCATGACCGAATGCTTACAAGAAAGGAGTTTCATGTTGGAGACAAACTCCTTCTTTATCATTCATGTTTGAAACTTTTTCTGGAAAATTGCGCTCTTGTTGGATTAGACCCTATGTTATTTCTAATATTTTTCCTTATGGTGTAGTTGAAATTACAAGTTTAGAAACCAATAAGGTACTCAAGGTTAATGGGCATCGTTTGAAACCTTTCTATGAAGGCTGGACGGGAGAACTCACTGCTTCTATAGAGTTAGCTTAACCAATCTATGAAAAATGAGCATGCCACATTTCAAGCTTATGACATAAAATAAAAGCACTTACTAGGAGGCAACCCAACACAAAAAAAATAAAATCAGATTTGCTTTTCTTTTCCTTATCTGTTATTTCTTTGCATTTTAATTTATTTTATGTCATTCTCTTATGTTCCTTTGCTTTTATTTCAACATTGAAGACAATGTTGTGTTTTAAGTGCGGGGGTATTGGGAGAATTTTGGTTTTCTTATTTTAGTTTTCTTTATTGTTCTTTAAAAGAAAATTATGTTTGATTTTTTTAACTCCCATTGGTTTTTGAGAATATGAATATTATGTATGAGAATTAATTGAGATAGATGAAGATATAAATCAAATGAAGGAGTATGCATGCAAATTTTAAGGTTTAATTAGTTTAGGGTTAGTTTAGGGATTGACTTTGAGAATATGCCATATTGACTTTATAGTGTTATAACAATGCAAACTTTTGAGCCTTTAATATTATATTCTTTGAGTGTGTATTCTTTCAATGATATGTATCCCTAGAACTTACTTCATATCTTATTAAGATTATATTTCATTACAAATATACACGAAGATGATAAAGGCATTAGGAATTTTAATCACTTGAACCAAAAAGTCAACCTAAAGAATATTATCCTTAGTGAGCCCCCTTTGAGCTTGTTTATCTTTTCTTTGCCTTATCCATATATAAGCCTTAACTTTATACATGTTTTTCTTTTCCCCTAGCCAAGGATTATTAGAACATATATTTGTGATATCTTATGGAATTATGGTTGGAAATTATATGAAAAGAAAGAAGTGGGGCCTGATGAGAATATGGGCAAAATTATTAAAGGTGAAAAAAAAAAAATGAAATGAAAAAAAAAAAGTGTTCCTTTATATTCTTAAGATTTTATGTTGAAAGAGCTTGAAATCAAAAGGAGTTAAGCATTGGTGATTAAAGATGACAAATTTATGAGTTTTGATGGAATATCTTTTTTGAAGTATCATTTTTCAGAATGCTCTACTTTTTTTTGGCTTGAACATTTCCTTTTACTTTCTTTTACCTCACCTTAACCTTAGCCCCATTACAACCGGAAAAATAAGACCTTTTGATTCATGTAGTACTTGTATTAAGTTGCTAGTGGAGATGAGATTGAAAAACAAGGTTATGGTAGAACCTATTCTTTGATTGAATTTGAGAGATTTAAACATACAAACCCTAAACACATGAGTGTTGGAGTGTATATCAATGAGAGGACCTATCACTTTGGCATGGCATAAATTTCATTTAAATCCCGATGATTGATTGAGTTTGAAGATTGCATGTAAACAAATTCATGAAAATTCATGTTTTTTTATCCTTTTTTTGTTTCTTTTTTTTTTAGAAATATAAATAACAATCACAGCAACTAAAAATAAATGTACAAGCACAAGAATCAATGAAAATTACTTCCCCAGCAACAGTGCCAAAATTTGTTGCAATGTCACGGTCGCACAAATTAATTACCCTAACTTAAAACACAACACACAAGATAGTATAGAGCAAGCAATGGGTCGATTCCATGAGGAAGATTGAGTTCAGATTTTTATGCTATACGTTATGCAATTGGGGGGGTTTTGATTTGTGATGATCTAAACTATGGAAGAAATTAAACTAGCAAACGAATCAATTGAAACCGAAATTTATCAAGAAAATAAACCTTGGTCACAAGCACACATCCACCAACAGAAATTAGAATCGATCCTTAAAATAAACATTGCAGCTTATGTTCTAAAATTTTATCATTTCTTAACATTGATTAATTAATGGATCCGCTGTATAACTAATCCTAACCAATAAACAATTAAAGTGTCCGCACTAATGATTCAATTTAATGGTAGCTTTAAAAACTAGATAATTTCATCAAGATGAACATACAAGCTATCCGTTGCTTATGTCACTTTGTTCAAATATTCTCTATAAGTTCAATAATGTAGTTCCACCACAATTATCAAGGTTAGTTGTTTCACAAGTTTGTATATCACAACTCCAGTTTTGATATTAAACTTAGCAATAGATTGTTCATAACAATAACTTAGAGTTCACTCTAGCAATTATCAACAACAATCATAGAAAATATACATAGGAAAACAATCATACTCATTCATAACATAAATTAGAAATAAAAGGAAGAATAAATCTCATGGTTCTTGAAATCTGAAGGTTTGTTGTGTCCTTGCAACTAAGAAAAGAGCTTAGTATTGCATAACTGTTGAACAACTACTCCTAAAGAATGAAGAGAGAATGATTTTTTTGGATTTGTGGAGGAGAGAATTTGTGTTTATTCTCTGATGGTTGTTGCCTCCTTCTGCTCTCCCTCTTTTCTTTTTATATGCTAAGAAACCCTAGTTCCTATTTTACAAAATAGTCCTCCCTTAAGTTGACAGTTTATGTTTAAGTACTCCAATAACTATTTTCCTAAAAAGAAGAATTAACCTTGCATGAAATCTTCAAGATTTAACTTAGAGGAGCTAAATTACTGAAATAAAAACTTGGATATCGGTTTAGAAGCTTTGGAATGTAATTTGGACTCCTTTCTTCACGAAACCTGTTTACTGGTTGAATTCAATTGTTATCTTTGAAAAATCATATCTTCCTCATATGACATCATTTTTGAATTTATAGAACTTTGAGTTAGGAATCCAACAAAATTGATTTTGCATCAATTGGACTTCTATAGCTCCAGATATTGAATTTTGAATGGATAAAGGTCAATAGTGGTAGAATGCAAGATTTGACTTTGAATGATATGATTTCCATGATCTTTCCCTTTTTATTTTTCTTGCATAAAATTTCAGAAAGGTATGGATGTTAGCTTTTTAGTGCCACTAGAATCACTTCATTTTGACCTCTAGAACTCACGCTCTGCACAAAACATTGACTGAACGTCAAATCTGCAAATTACCTCCAATTTACTCCTTTTTGCATCTTTCATCCAAAAGTACCTTCAAAACATAAAAGAAAAAGAATATCAATGCATTTTACATATAAAACATGGACAAAACATTAGGTAGATGTGGGTGAAACTATGGTAATATGGTAACATCAATGCAAATTTGGCTTGAAGATCATGATCTTCCCTAAGGTTGTACATACCTCCATTAAATGTATGAGGTAGGGTTTTACTTGGTACCTCATAAGTGCCTGTAGCGTCCTAATTTTATGCATTTTCAGCTAGCAATTCTAGGCACTTTATGGCTTCATTAGGGTCTTTATCTTCAATGGTTCCATTGCATATCAATTCAACCAATTGTTTATCTTTAGGTGTTAAGCCTTCATAAAATTATGAACCAATCTCCATGTTTCAAAACCATGATAAGGGTAAGTATTAAGCAAGTCTCGATACCTATCCCAACAATGGTAAAAATTTTCTCCTGGTTTTTGAGTGAAAGTGGTGATTTGTCTTTTGAAAGAGTTTGTTCTATGAAATGGGAAAAACTGCTTTAAAAACTGTTGTTGCATTTCATCCCAAGGTCGAATGGATTTAGGTCTCAAATTTTATAGCCATGTTTTAGCTTTATCTTTTAATGAAAAAGGAAAAAGTTTTAATCTGATGGTGTTCATCCTACAATTTGAGTCATTATAGGTGTTACAGAGCTCCTCGAATTCCCTTAAATGCAAGTATGGATTTTCTAAATCTAAGCCATGAAAAGAAGGTAAAAATTGAATAATGCTTGGCTTAAAATTAAAATGAGATCCATCAGGGGGGAAACTATGCATGATGGTACACTTGTTCTTATAGGATTCATGTGATCTGTAAGTGCTCTAACATGGTTATTTTTATTATTTTCATTATGAAGTGACTGATTATCTTATTCGACTATATTTTTTTGAAAATGATGAGGATTGATTAGTACTTAAAAGTGCATTTTTATCATGGTTTTATATCATCATTTTGCACTTATGCTACAAAGTCTACCATTTAATGTACGTGGTAATAAATTATGAGGATACCCTACAAAGTCTCCCCGACAATGACAAATAGAGATTGGTTTCACATTTTTATGAAGGGTTAACACCTAGAGATAGGCAAATAGTTGAATCAATATGCAATCGAACACTTGAAGATAAAGACCCTAATGAAGCAATTGAGTACCTAGACTTATTAGCTGAAAATTCTAAAAATTAGGACTCTGCAGGTACTTATAAGGCACCAAGTAAAACTCAACCTCATACATCTAGTAGAGCTATGTAGAACCTTAGGGAAGATCATGTCATCCAAGCCAAGTTTGCATCTTTAGATAGAAAAGTCGAGGCACTAGAATTAGAAATGAGTGGTAAATTAAAATATGTTCAAGATATTGTGTGTCAAATATATAAAAAAAATGAACACTCAACCATTGACTATCCAACGTTGCCTTTTTTTAAAGAATATCTCCATGAACAAGCTCATGCTTTAAACAATTTTCAAAGGTCCAATCATAATCCATACACGCAAACATACAACACTGGTTAGAGAAATCAACCAAATTTCAGTTGGAAGAGTGATAATAACAATACACAAACTTCACAACCACCATTTCAAGAACATGATAATTTCTAAAATTCTCATGAATATGCATCTCCTTATGCTCCACCTCCTAAAAGAAATATTAAGGAAACATTACATGCATTTATTGAAAAGTAAAAGACAATCAATACTTAACTGATCAAAGCATGATAGATTTCAAAGATACTCTTGCAAAGTTGACATCTACTATCAGTTTTCAAGAGAAAGGTAAGTTTTCATCTCAACCACTGATTAGTACTTAAAAGTGCATTTTTATCAAGGTTTTATATCATCATTTTGCACTTAAAGTATCAATAACTCCTTAACTAAAGCATGTTTTATAATAACGTATCTAATAATATAAGATATCTTTAATTTATGGTAAATGTTTATTGAAATGCAGGCCTATCATATAAATAAAAAGATTAATTGATGAATTTAAGAACTGAAATTGAAAGGATAAGAAGATGGCCAAACTTAGAAAAGAGATGCTGGTGTAGTCCAAACTGGAACACTATTCGGTAATTGGGTCATATCTAGAGCTCTAGATCTCAAATTTAGCTCTAGTTTGAATATGTCCTCCAGCCCGAGCACTATTCAGTGTTTGGCCCATATCTGAAGTTCTAGAAGTTCAAATGATTTGAATGTTTTAGATAATAAAGATGAGACAATTTTCTACAATTTTCATGTTTTCAAGTGATTCCAATTTTGACGTTATCAATGACGTTTTGGGTAGACAAGAGAAGATAAGGATTGTCACCAACTCAAGAGTTGGTCACCCATTCATCAATTAGTCATCAAATCAAAATCAATAGTTCCCGATTTTGGCCTATAAAAGAAGGAATTTGCCATGCATTTAGGCATCTTGATCTCCAGATCAAGATCATACTCTTGCTTTCTCTCATTGTATTTTTTTTGTAATGTTTATGTTTGCTTTCATTAATATAAAGTTTATGCCTTTCATTTCCTTTCCTTTACTTAGTTAACTTTTATCTTATTTATATTCTTATTTTGTTTATTTTTCTTTTTCTTTCATTATGTTTAGTTAAGTTTATTATGTCAAGGTGAAAAGGTTACACTAATGGTGTAAGAATAAGTATAATGTAAACTTAATATGGACTTTAATGTTTGATACTATGTTTTATATTTGTTATCTTGTTTACTCTTTAATACTTTGCTTGTTAAATGGCTAATCTAGATTTATGTTGTATAACACTTGGTACATCAAATGCTTGACACTTTCATAACCCATACTGTAATGTATAATCGACACTTGAGCTATAAAAGGAACTTGATTTGTTGTATAACTTGATTTGTTGTTAGTTATAAAAGGAATATTGTCAGACATCCATGCTTATAACTTATGTTAATAAGTTATAACCATGGATGCCTGACAATATTTACAAGTATTAGCATTATTCGAATAAAATAACTAATGTAATCATGTTAACAATTTATAATCTGAACGGAACCTCCTTTATGTGTGGTTCCCATTTGAGTAATGAGAGTTTATACTATACTTGTTTGACATACCATTAGTGGATTCTCTAACCTTGACATTTGTTATCATTGTTTATTCCTTATATTAATATTCCATCTCAAAATTCTCATCTTCTTCTTCTTCTTCTCCTTCTTTTTCTTTATTATTATTATTGTTGTTATTATTATTATTATTAGTATTGCTATTACTACTACTATTACTACTACTACTACTATTATTGTTATTGTTATTGTTGTTGTTGTTGTTGTTGTTGTTGTTGTTGTTGTTGTTATTGTTATTGTATTATTGTCATCTATAATTTATACAATTTACCTCCATGTGGTTCGACCTCGGTGTTGCAGGGTTATTTATTACTTCAACACTCCTACACTTGGGAGAAGACATCAATCTTTTAGTCGTGTCAAGTTTTTGGTGCCGTTGCCTGGGAGGTAAGTTCTTGTACAAGTTATAGTATTTATTTTATTTTCTCTATTCACTTTTCTTGTATATAACTTTGTTTCTTTTCTCTTGTTTCTTCTTGTTTTGTTTTCTTCTTTCTTTTATTCTATTCCTATATATGCATGAGAGTGTGGTCATGTACATTAAGTGGTAGACTTTGTAGGGTATCCTCATCATTTTTAGAAAATATAGATGAAGAAGATAATCAATCACTTCATAATGAGAATAATGAGAATAACCATGTTAGAACACTTAGTGACCACATGAATCCCACAAGAACAAGAACACCATCATGCATAGTTTTTCCTCTTGATGCATCTCATTTCAATTTCAAGCCAGACATTATTCAACTTTTACCTTCTTTTCATGGCTTAGATTTAGAAAATCCATACTTGCATTTAAGGGAATTTGAGGAGGTTTGTAACACATATAATGATTCAAATTGTAGCATGACCACCATCAGATTAAAGCTTTTTCCTTTTTCGTTAAAAGATAACGCTAAAACATGGCTACAAAATTTGAGACTAGGATCCATTTGTGCTTGGGATGAAATGCAATAACAGTTTTTAAAAAAGTTTTTCCCATCTCACAAAACAAACTCTTTCAAAAGACAAATCACTACTTTCACTCAAAAACCAGGGGAAACATTTTACCAATGTTGAGATAGGTATTGAGACTTGCTTAATACTTGCTCTCATCATGGTTTTGAAACATGGAGATTGGTTTCATATTTTTATGAAAGGTTAACACCTAGAGATAGACAAACGGTTGAAATGATGTGTAATAGAACTTTTGAAGATAAAGACCCTCATGAAGCAATGAAATACTTAGACTTGTTAGTTGAAAATGCTCAAAATTAGGACACCACGGGTATTTAAGAAATACAGAGTAAAACTCAACCTCATACATCTAGTGGAGGGAGTAAAACTCAACCTCATACATCTAGTGGAGGTATGTACAACCTTAGGGAAGATCATGACCTCCAACCTAAGTTTGCCTCTTTAGCTAGAAAAGTCGAAGCACTAGAAAAGTTATAGGCCTATGTCTTACCTTTCCATCCATATAAATTGGACCTAAATCTGAGATCTGTAGCTCCAGATATAACCCAATTACCGAACAGTGTTCCAGTTTGGATTGCACCGACATCTCTTCTCTAAGTTTGACCATCTCTTTGCCCTTGCAATTTAAGTTCTTAAAGTCATCAATCAATCCTTTCATTTATGTGATAGGCCTGCATTAAAAATAGACATTTACCACAAATTATAGGTATCTTATATTATTAGATACATTATTATAAAACATATTTTAGTTAAGGAGTTATTGATACTTCAAGTGCAAAATGATGATATAAAACCATGATAAAAATGCACTTTTAAGTACTAATCAACAACCTTAGGGGAGATCATGACCTTCAAGCTAAGTTTGCATCTTTAGCTAGAAAAGTCGAGGCACTATAACTGAAAAAAAAGTGGTCAATTAAAATCTGTTGAAAACATTATGTGTCAAATATGTGAAACAAATGAATACTCAACTAGTAACTGTCCAACCTTACCTTCTTTTAAGGAATGTATCCATGAACAAGCCCATACTTTAAATAGTTTCCAAAGGGCCAACCATAACCTATACTCACAAACATACAACCCTAGTTGGGGAAATCACCCAAATTTCAATTGGAAGAGTGATAATAACAATGTACAAACTTCACAACCACTGTTTCAAGCACACCATAATTTCTAAAATTCTCATGGATATGCACCTCCTTATGCTCCATCTCCTGGAAGAAATCTCAAGGAAACATTGCATACATTCATTGAAAAGCAAGAGACAATCAATACTCAACTTGCTCAAAACATGACAGATTTTAAAGATACTCTTGCAAAATTGACATCTGCTCTTAGTTTCCAAGAGAAAGGTAAGTTTCCATCTTAACCACAACAAAATCCCAATGGGCAATACATTGCAAACACAAGTAGTTTCGAAAGCCAATACATAGATCAAGTCAAATCAGTCACTACTCTTCACAGTGGTAAGGTTATTGAAAAACCCACTCTTAAACCTTGTGAGAAAAATGATGAGTCAATTTTTTAGGGTAAGGAAGGGGTTGAATTTGAAAATTGCAAAGAAACGACTGATTCCTCGCTAGTACTTCCATTTCCTCAAGCCATGACCAAACAAAGTAAAGTCAATCACAACTCTGAAATCTTTGAACCTTTTAAACAAGGAAGAATCAATATACCTTTGCTGGATGGTATTAAACAGGTTCCTTCCTATGCTAAATTTTAAAAGATCTATGCATTGTGAAGAGGAAACTGAATGTGAAAAAGAAAGCCTTTGTAGCCGAACAAGTAAGTGTCATTCTTCAAAACAATAATGCTTTGAAATATAAAGACCCTGGTTGTCCTACAATTTCTTGCTTTATTAGAGAACATAAAATTGAAAGAGCCTTACTTGATCTTGGAGGTAGTGTGAATTTACTTCCATATTTAATTTTTCAAAGGTTCAATCTAGGTGAGTTAAAACCAACTTTTGTAACTCTCTTACTTGCCGATAGATTTGTAAAAGTACCTAGAGGAATAGTCGAAGATGTGTTAGTTTGTCGATAAATTTATTTATCCTGTGGATTTTATTATCTTGGACATAGAACCTGTGAAAGCATATAATTCATTTCCTATTATTTTAGAATGTCCATTTCTTGCAACTTCTAACGCATTGATTAATTGTAGGAATGGACTGATGAAGATATCATTTGGAAACATGACATTGGAGATGAATATTTTCAACATTTGCAAGCAACCTGGAGATGATAATGATTTACAAGAAGTAGATCATATTGACAAATTAGTTTACGATCAACTTGAATCTACTTTAAGTAAAAATGAGTTGGATGAATCTAAAGATTTGCAAATGATTTATTCTCAGGAAGAAATCACGGATGAAAAAGGCATAAAAAATGTTGATGCGAATCTTTTGTCAAAAGTGACAACAAATTCAACATCCAATATCAAACCAATCGATGATTACTTTCTTGATGAATCCTTACTTTCTCTTAGTCATTGGTATGATAAAAATAACAATTTTCTTGGTTCAGGAGATTTGCCAACTCATTGGAGTACCCAAGACAAAAAAAATTTGTTAAGCGACGTGTAAAACTTTTATTGGGATAACCCTTACTTATTCAAATATTGTCCTGATCAAATATTTCAAAGATGCATTCCCGACAATGAGGTAAGTAGCGTCATTAAATTTTGTCATCCTGAGATATGTGGAGGTCATTTCTCATCAAGAAAAACAACTGCAAAAATCTTATAAAGTGGATTTTATTAGCCCACCATGTTCAAGGACTCACATGCATTCTGCAAAGCTTGTGAAAATTGTCAAAAATCAGGATTCATTTCAAAACATAAGGAATCTTTAGATAATCTTTTATTGACTTTTGAGACATATCCTAGTGGAGATATGCATCGTGCAATTCATGATTTATTGCCCCATTTTAATAAAGAACATGATTGACTTAGTCTTAGGAATCTGACTAAAAAAGACTATGTTTGCCAGTTTTTAAGAAAACTAGATGGGAAGCCTATCCCGACCTATAGAGGGCGTTTAAGCCGTTCTTGGATGTAAAACCAAGGGAAGATGTGAGCCACAATCACAACTACCTGTACATACACATGATTTTTTAAAAATAAATAAATAAATAAAGAGAGAGAGTGTGTGTGTGAGACTCTAGCTGACCTATATATAGGTGGTAAGATTGCCTTTTTAACTTCTCATCTATAAATCCTCTCTTCCTTCCTTTCATTTCTACTCAACCCATACATTCAACAAATATAAAAGTGTGTAGAAATGGCAAGTTCCTCAGGTCATCAGATAAGAAATGTTTGTGTTTTCGGTGGATCTAGTCCTAGGAAAGAAAATGAGTTTTTAGAATAAGCAAATCATCTTGGTCAAGTGCTAGCTGAGAGAAAGATTCATTTAGTGTATGGGGGAGGCAGTCTAGGGTTAATGGGAGGTGTGTCAATAACTGCATTTTTAGGAGGCAGTCAAGTTTTAGAGGTCGTCCTCGAAGCTTTAGCACAAGGGGACATCATTGGAAAAACAATTGGAAAGGAACTTCAGGTCTCCACAATGTCAGCTTAAATGAATGCAATCTTTAACCATATTGATGCTTTCATTGCTTTACCAGGTGATCTAAGCAAATTGGAAGAGATCTTTCATATTTCCTCTTGGGCCCAACTGGACATTCACCATAAACCTGTAGGTCTGTTAAATGTTAATGGTTATTATGATAAGTTGTTGTCTTTTTTTAATCATGTTATGGTTATTATGATAAGTTGTTGTCTTTTCTTAATCATGTTATGGAACAAGAATTTCTAACATATTCTGCACGACAAATCATAATCTCTACTACTACTATTGAATAATTGATTGACCAACTACAATCTTTCATTCCTGTAATTGATCCCTCTATGAGTCGCATAAATTAGTCATCTAAGGAAAGCCGTAAAAAGCTTATATTAGATTTGAGTCTTCATTTGTAATTTTATTTTTTTGTCCTTTTGTTTTATTATTGTGTTTTGTTATTTTTTATTTTTGTTTCAGTGTGTTTTAGGTTTGTCAGTGCTTGTTATTTCAGGTGATATCTTCTATACTCTATCTTTCTACCTTAGAATATTGAGGACAATATCTCGTTTTGGTTGGGGGCGAGGGTAGTAGCTAAAAAAAATTTAACTAACGGTGTTTTCTATTTCATAAAGCATGTGCAAAATTATCGTTACTATGATGGCAGAGTAAAAGAGATCTTTTTATGACTCTTGAGATGCATCTTAATAACCATTCTCAATAAGGTTTATCATAATACTTCTTGAAATATTCAGGTTTACAAACTCTCGCATTATTATCACTTAATTCTGCTCGTATACTCCACGACGAAAAGATTGATGTCTTCTCCCAAGTGCAGGAGTGTCGAAGTAATAAATAACATATACTTATTTAACATGTATTTTTTAAACCTTAATTTACACACACACACTTTAACATATGATTGTGGGTTGCATATTGGATTATTACATTATTTATGTTCTTTTGTTAAAGGTAACAACTACGGGAAAGAGATAATATATAATTTAAAAAAGAAAAGAAAAAAAAGAGAGCAAAAAATAAAATAAAATGATGATAATAAAAATGTAGATAAGTTTGGTTTCATAGCCTCCCAAACCTAAGAAATTAAGTCTGAAGGGGTGTTTTAACACCTTATACCCTAAAGTCAACTGACTTGGGAGCTATTGACCCAACACTTGTTACATGGGTTGACGAGAAAAGTTTAAGGGAATCACATATTGTACTATCTACGTATCAGTATTTGTGACCCGAGTTACTAAGCTCGTAGGGGTGTCTCAACACCTAATACCCTAAAACCAATTGGTCTGGAAGTCATTAGGCGAAAGCTCGTTACATGGGTTAAAGATGCATGTTGTTTTAAGTTATATGTACATATATTTAAGAAAAAATAAAAAAAGAAAAAAAAAATAATCCCAACCTAAGGAAGTTAATCTTAAATATTAGAACAAAATTTTTGTTTTCATACAAGAAAAGCCCCATTAATTATATGTTGATTTATTGAGTATAAAAAAAAGGTTTATTAATATCTTGTTTAAGAGTTATTGAGTATATATATAAATTTAATGAGAGTTTGTTTATCTGGATAGATTAATAGAAGTTGAATGATGAATACCTTGCTTTGTGGAATTTGCAAATTGTTTTTCTATTTTAATGCTTTGATTACTAGAGACTAGTAATAAGCTGGTTGAGAGGTGTGATTAGTACTTAAAAGTGTATTTTTATCAAAGGTTTTATATCATCATTTTGCACTGGAAGTATCAATAACTCCTTAAATTAAACATGTTTTATAATAACATATCTAATAATATAAGATACCTTTGATTTGTGTTAAATGTTCATTTTAAATACAGGCCTATCATATAAATGAAATAATTGATTGATGAATTTAAGAACTAATTGAAAGGATAAAAACATGGCCAAACTTAGAAAAGAGATGTCGGTGCAGTCCAAACCGGAATACTGTTAGGTAATTCGGTTATATATGAAGTTGTATATCTCAGATTTAGGTCTATTTTATATTGATGGAAAGGTAAGACATAGGCCTATAACTTTTATATGGAGCTAAGATCTAAAAAGGCCATTTTCAAGTCCAAATTGGAGCAACAACAAAGAAGTCCGAATCTATCTTTCAGCCCGAGCACTGTTCATTGTTTGACCCATATCTGGAGTTCTAAAAGTCCAAATAACCTGAAGTTTTTACACATGAAAGCTGAGATAATTTCCTACAACTTTTATGTTTTTCAGGTGGTTTCAATTTTGATGTTATCAATAACGTTTTGGGCAAACAAAAGAAGATTAGGACTGTCACCAAGTCAATAGTTGGTCACCCACTCATCAACTAGTCATCAAATCAATAGTTCCTAATTTTGGCCTATAAAAGGAGACATTTACCATGTATTTAGGCATCTTGATTTCTAGATCAAGATCATGCTCTTGCTTTCTCTCTTTGTATTTTTTGTAATATTTATGCTTTGCTTTCATTAATATCAAGTTTATGTCTTTCATTTCCTTTCCTTTACTTAGTTAACTCTTATCTTATTTATGTTCTTATTTTGCTTATTTATTTTTCTTTCTTTCATTATGTTTAGCTAAGTTTATTATGTCAAGTTGAAAAGGTTACATTAATGGTGTAAGAATAAGTATAATGTAAATTCAATATGGACTTTAATGTTTGATATTAACATGTTTTGTATTTGTTATCTTGTTCACTCTTTAATACTTGTTAAATGACTAATCTTGATTTATGTTGTATAACATTTGG
The DNA here is from genome assembly GCF_000495115.2 of Populus euphratica. Lineage (NCBI taxonomy): Eukaryota > Viridiplantae > Streptophyta > Magnoliopsida > Malpighiales > Salicaceae > Populus > Populus euphratica. Next base: position 26,479 of record NW_011501832.1, read on the forward strand.
TACAACAAATGCTTGGCACTTTCATAGTTCATACTGTTTGGTATAACCAACACCTGAGCTATGAAAGGAACTTGATTTGTTGTTAACATAAGTTATAATCATCAATGTTTGATGAGATTTACAAGTATTAGCATTAATTGAATAAGATGACTAATGTAATCATGTTAACAATCTATAATCTGATTGGAACCTCCTTTGTTTGTGGTTTCCAATTGAATAATAAGAGTTTATACTATACTTGTTTGACATACCATTAATGGAACCTCTAACCTTGACATTTGTTATTATCATTGTTTAATCCTTATGTTAATCTTCCATCTCAAAGTTCTCATTAACTTCTTCTTCTGCCTCCTCTTTATTACTACTACTACTACTACTACTACTATTATTATTATTAGTACTATTACTACTATTACTACTACTACTACTACTACTACTACTATTATTATTGCTACTATTATTAGAGTTGTTGTTACTATTGTTGTTGTTTATAACTATTGTTTATAATTTGTACAATTAACCTCCTTGTGGTTCGACCCCGGTCTTGCCGGGTTATTTATTACTTCGACACTCCTACACTTGGAAGAAGAAATCAATCTTTTAGTCATGTCAATACTTGGATATTTTTTATATAGGTTTCAATTGGAGGTTCATGCAGACTGATAGACGTGCCAATGAGCAACAACATTAATAGTGGAATCAACAAAGTAATCATCCTCACTCAATTTAACTTAGCATCTCTAAATAGGCATGTTGCTCGTGCCTACAACTTTGGTAATGGAGTCAATTTTGGAGATGGCTATGTCGAAGAATATCTTTTCTTTTCTTTTTACTATAATAGCAGGTGATTACTGTATAAGTAAAGAATATTCAAGCGGAATGATGTTTTGTATTGATTAAGTTCAATATATATAAGATATATTAGGGTTCCCTTGTAAACTAGAGTTTGATAAGGAATGACAGCTAATTGAATGTAAATTGATACAAAATATTCTTACGTATCTTTCCTACTTATCTCAAGATATAGCTTTAATATTTACATCAAAACACTATTAAAATAATTTTCAAAACTCCCCCTCAAGTTGGAGAGTGAATATTGTTAAATAATATTTATGTAATCTTATTTATTAAGGGTAGAATAGTATTTTCAGTTTAACCTATATATACTTTATATGTATTTAGGTTAAGGCTAAGCACTCATAATATACAAATTATTCAGAATTATAGCCTCCCTTTTGTGTTTGATCTTAATTATTTTCACATGGTATCCAAGCTAATTTTATGAAATGAAACTTAATCCTGAACACAGCTTTATGGATCCAACTTTCAGCTCGATCCAACAATTAGATAAAAGATAATTTTTTAGAGTGAGATTTTATCTTCTGCTTCTGCAAAAAAATAAATTGATATTTCATCTTCCCTTCAGCTTCTGCAATTTGATATTTACGTTCAGTTTTTGCAAATTTATTTTGTTTTTTTGGAGTAATCGTATATTTTTAAGATGATATTTGTTTAGTTTCTGAATTTCTGTTCAATTTCTGCAATTTGATATTTGGTTTTCCACTACTTTTGCATTCTAGTTTTCTGTAATTGTTGATTATGGCTACTAAAAGAGATGATTCGTTCAGTCTGTGAGTGTGAGGTTGGATGGGAAGAACTATTCATATTAGAGCTATGTAATAAGAAATTTTCTTAAGGGTAAGAAGATGTGGGGATATGTCAGTGGAATTTATGTGGTACCTAAAAATACTGAAGAAAAAAGATACTGCTCCGATAGATGCATGGGAAGCAAACAATGCCTTTCATTACTTGGATCAATAATTCTGTTGAGCATTCTATAGGTATACAGTTAGCGAAGTATGAGATAACAAAAGAGGTTTGGGATCATCTGCAACGGTTATTCACGCAATCAAATTTTGCAAAACAGTATCAGTTAGAGAATAACATATGAGCTCTTCACCAAAAGAATATGAGTATTCAAGAGTTCTATTCTGCCATGACAGATCTTTGGGATCAATTGGCTCTTACAAAATTGGCAAAATTTAAAGCATGTGGTGCTTATATTGAACGTAGAGAGCAGCAACGATTGGTACAGTTTTTAACAGCACTTTGCAGTGATTTCGAAAGACTTAGAGGTTCAATTCTGCATCGTTCTCCACTGCCTTCTGTTGACTCTGTTGTCAGTGAGTTATAGGTTGAAGAAATACGTCTTTAGTCTTATTCTGAAAATGGAGTTTTTTTTTTGCTTCAAATCCTTCTGTATTAGCAGTACCTTCTAAGCCATTCTTTAATCATCAAAACAAGCCTTACACAAGGGTTGGCTTTGATGAGTGCAGTTTATGTAAGCAAAAAGGTCATTGGAAGGCCCAATGTTCTAAGTTGAGACAACAAAATCAAGCTTGAAAGTTTAGTGATTAGTACTTAAAAGTGCATTTTTATCATGGTTTTATATCATCATTTTGCACTTGAAGTATCAATAACTCCTTAACTAAAGCATGTTTTATAATAATATATCTAATAATATAAGATACCTTTAATTTGTGGTAAATATTCATTTTAAATGCAGGTCTATCACATAAATGAAAGGATTGATTGATGACTTTAAGAACTTAAATTGCAAGGGCAAAGAGATGACCAAAATTAGAAAAGAGATGTCGGTGCAATCCAAACCGGAACACTGTTCGGTAATTGGGTTATATTTGGAGCTATAGATCTCATATTTAGGTCTACTTTATATGGATGGAAAGGTAAGACATAGGCCTACAACTTTCATATGGAGCCCAAGATCTGAAAATGCCATTTTCAAGTCCAAATTATAGCAACAACAAAGAAGCCCGAATCTGTCCTCTAGCCCAAGCACTGTTCAGTATTTTGGCCATATCTGGAGTTTTAGAAGTTCCAATAAGCTGAAGTTTTTACACAAGAAAGCGGAGACAATTTCCTACAACTTTCATGTTTTCAAGTGGCTCCAATTTTGACGTTATCAATGACGTTTTGGGCAGACAAGAGAAGATAAGGATTGTCACCAAGTCAAGAGTTGGCCACCCACTCATCAATTAGTCATCAAATCAATAGTTCTCAATTTTGGCCTATAAAAGGAGGTATTTGCCATGCATTTAGGCATCTTGGTGTCCAGATCAAGATCATACTCTTCCTTTCTCTCTTTGTATTTTTTGTAATGTTTATTCTTTGCTTTCATTAATATCAAGTTTATGCTTTTCATTTCCTTTCCTTTACTTAGTTAGCTTTTATGTTCTTATTTTGTTTATCTATTTTTTTTTCTTTCATTATGTCTAGCTAAGTTAATTATGTCAAGGTGAAAAGGTTACACTAATGGTGTAAGAATAAGTATAATGTAAACTTAATATGGGCTTTAATGTTTGATACTAACATGTTTTATATTTGTTATCTTGTTCACTCTTTAATACTTTGCTTGTTAAATGACTAATCTTGATTTATGTTGTATAACACTTGGTACAACAAATGCTTGGCACTTTCATAGCCCATAATGTATGGTATAACCGACACCTGAGCTATGAAAGGAACTTGATTTGTTGTTAACATAAGTTATAATCATGAATGCTTGACGAGATTTACAAGTATTAGCATTAATTGAATAAGATGACTGATGTAATCATGTTAACAATCTATAATCTGATTGGAACCTCCTTTGTGTGTGGTTTCCAATTGAATAATAAGAGTTTATACTATACTTGTTTGACATACCATTAGTGGAACCTCTAACCTTGACATTTGTTATCATTATTGTGTAATCCTTACGTTAATATTCCATCTCAAAGTTCTCATCATCTTCTTCTTCTTCTCCTTCTTTTTTCTTTATTATTGTTATTATTATTATTACTACTACTACTACTACTACTACTACTACTACTACTGCTACTACTATTATTGTTGTTGTTGTTATTATTGTTATTGTTGTTGTATTATTGTTATTTATAATTTGTACAATTAACCTCCCTATGGTTCGACCCCGGTCTTGCCGGGTTATTTATTACTTCGACACTCCTGCACTTGGGAGAAGACATCAATCTTTCAGTCGTGTCAGCAACCACAAGCAATGTCCGATTCTTCTTCCATAAGTCAGTTGCCTCATAGTTCCTCAGGTATGTCACACTCTAAATGGGTCTTGGATTCTGATGCTTCCCATCATATGTCTCCAGATTCCTCATCTTTTTCCTCTGTGTCCCTTTTATCCTCCATTCCTGTTATGACTGTTGATGGCACTCCTATGCCCTTAGTAGGTGTTGGTTCTGTTGTCACACCTCACTTGTCTCTCCCTAATGTTTATCTTATTCCAAAACTCAAATTAAATCTTGCATATGTTGGCCACATATGTGATTCTGATGATTATTTAGTCATGTTTTCTGGTTCTTTTTATTGTGTACAGGATCTGTAGTCTTAGAAGCTGATTGGACAAGTCATAGGGAGAATGGACCATATATTTTGGATGAGTTAAAAGTGCCAGTAACCGCTGCTGCCGCTGCTACTACTACTGTTGATTTATCTTCCTTTCATTTGAGTCTTTCATCTTCTAGTTTTTATTTATGGCATTCCCGTCTAGGTCATGTTTTGTCTTTACGTTTGAAATTTTTAGCATCCACATGAGCTTTAGAAAATTTAAAAACTTATGACATTTTTTATTGTAGTGGATGTAAACTGGCAAAATTTTCCACTTTAACTTTTAATAGAAGTATTTCAATTTCATCTTCACCATTTGATTTGATTCATTCTGATGTATGGGGACCTTCTCCTATTGCCACAAAAGAAGGGTCTCAATATTATGTCTCTTTTATTGATGATCATACTCATTATTGTTGGGTTTATTTAATGAAATATTGTTCTGAATTCTTTGAGATATATGCAACTTTTCGGGCTCTTATCAAAACTCAACATTCTGCTGTGATCAAATGCTTTAGGTGTGATTTGGGTGGGGAATACACCTCTAATAAATTTTACCAATTGCTTGTCTTAGATGGAACCATCCACCAAACTTCATGTACAGATACTCCTGAGCAAAATGGTGTTGCTGAAAGAAAACATAGGCACATTGTTGAAACTGCTCGTTCTCTATTGTTGTTTACTTTTGTTCCTAGTGAGTTTTGGGGATAAACTATTCTTACTACTGTAAGTTT
>NW_011501802.1:0-32272 GCF_000495115.2 Populus euphratica
ATTGTCGGTGCTTTTTTCATCCATGATTTCTTCCTCAAAACAAATCATTTGCAAATCTTCAGATTCATCTAACTTATTTTTACTTAAAGTAGATTCAAGTTGATCATAAACTAATTCATCAATATGATCTACTTTTTGTAAATCATTATCATCTCTAGGTTGTTTGCAAATGTTGAAAATATTCATCTCCAATGTTATGTTTCCAAATGATAGCTTCATCAGTCCATGCCTACAATTAATCAATGTGTTAGAAGTTGCAAGAAATGGATGTCCTAAAATAACAGGAAATGAATTCCATGCTTGAATAGGTTCTGTGTCCAAGATAACAAAATCCACAGGATCAATGAATTTATCGATTTGTACTAACACATCTTCGACTATCCCTTTAGGCACTTTTATAGATCTATCGACAAGTAAAAGAGTTATAGAAGTTGGTTTTAACTCACCTAGATTGAGACTCTGAAAAACTGAATATGGAAGTAAATTCACACTAGCTCCAAGATCAAGTAAGGCTCTTTTAATTTTATGTTCTTGATGTAACCATATTATTCGATAGTTTCACCCATATTTACCTAATGTTGTGTCCATGTTTTATATGTAAAATGCCTTGATATTCTTTTCTTTTATGTTTTGAAGGCACTTTTGGATGAAAAATGCAAAAAGGAGTAAATTGGAGATACTTGGCAGATTTGATGTTTAGTCGATGTTTTGTGCAGAGCGTGAGTTCTAGAGATCGAAATGAAGTGATTCTAGTGTCACTAAAAAGCTAACATCCATACCTTTCTAGAAATGTAATGCAAGAAAAATGAAAAGAGAAAGATCATGGAAATCACATCCTTCAAAGTCAAATGTTGCATTCTGCCACTGTTGACCTTTGTCCATTCAAAATTCAATATCTAGAGCTATAGAAGTCCAAATTTCAGCCAAAAATGATGTCATGTGAGGGAGATATGATTTTTCAAAGATGACAACTGAATTCTGCCAGCAATCAGGTTTCGTGAAGAAATGAGTCCAAATTACGTTTCGAAGCTTCTAAACCGTCATCCAAGTTTTTATATCAGCAATTTAGCTCCTCTAAGTCAGAGCTTGGAGATTTCATGCAAGGCTATTTCTCCTTTTTAGGAAAAATAGTTATTGAAGTACTTAAATGTAAACTATCAACTTAAGGTAGGACTACTTTGTAAATTAGAAACTAGGGTTTCATAGCATAAAAAAAGAAAGAAAGAGGGGAGAGAAGGGGGGCAGTAGCCAGAAGTTAAGAAACACAAATTTTCTACTCTACAAACCCAAAAATCATGCTCTCTTCATTTCTTTAAGAGTAGTTGTTCAATAGTTATGCAAGGCTAAGCTCTTTTCTTGGTTGCAAGGACATAACAAACCTTCAGAAACCAAGAACCGTGAGATTCATTCTTCCTTTTATTTTCAGTTTATCTTATGAATGAGTATGATTGTTTTCTAATGCATATTTTCTATGATTATTGTTGATAATTACTAGAGCGGAACTCTAAGTTATTATTGTGAATAATTTATTGCTTAGTTTGATATCAAAACTGGAGTTGTGATGTATGAACTTGTGAAGCAACTAAGCTTGATAATTGTGGCGGAACTACATTATTAAACTTAGGGAGAACACTCAAATATCTAGTTCTTAAGGTTGCCATTGAACTAAATCATTAATGCGGACATTATGATTGTTTGTTGGTTAGGGTTAGTTATACGGCGGATCTGTTAATTAACCAACATTAAGAAAAGATAAAAATTCAGAATATAAATTATAGTTTTGTTTCAAGGATCGGTTCTAATTTCCATTGGTGGATGTGTGCTTATGACCAAGGTTTGTTTTCTTGATAAATTTCGATTTTAATTGATTTTGTTTGCTATTTTAATTTCTCCTATATTTTAGATCATCACAAATCAAACCCCCCCTAAATTGCATAACGTATATCATAAGAAATCTAAACAAAATCTTCCTTGTGGGATCGACCCCTTGCTTGCTCTATGCTATCTTGTGTGTTGTGTTTTGAGCTAGGGTAATTAATTTGTGCGACTGCAACATCGCAACAAATTTTGGCATCATTGTCGGGGAAGTAATTTTAGTTGATTCTTGTGCTTATATTGTTATTTTTAGTTGCTGTAATTTTTTATTTATATTTCTGAAAAAAGAAAAAAAAAAGAGAAACAGAATTTTTGCTTGCGGTGGTACTGTTTATTTGCGGTAGCAGTATTATTCAAAACAGAATTATTTGTGGAATTAGGTTTCAGCTTTTCTTTTCCTAAAGGAAAATGATGTTCTGAACAAAACTTGTAGTATACTACTAGTCCCATCCTATTGAGGCCAAATTCCATTGGTTTCTAAGGATTTTAGGCAGTTTTAGTTTTCTAGCGTAGGATTTTCGTACAATTTGCATTATTTTCGGTCTCTTGTGTGATTGGTTTTTTTTTTTAGGTTTCTTGGTGATTTATGCCAGTAACATGTTCTACTAATCAAAGTTAAGTGTAGTTGGATCTTGAAATAGACAAAACTTTATGCAAGTTACGAAAGGAAGCTCGCCTCAACACCATAGCAATTGCACGACAACAAACACTCAAAGAGCTTGCTGCTCCTAACGTGGAAAATCAGCCACTATGCATAAACATTGACAATGATGTAAACTTTTAGCTCAAATCTGGTTTTATACATTTGTTACCAACATTTAATGGTCTTGCAGGAGAAGATCCTTATTCTCATCTCAAGGAGTTCCTTATGGTTTGTGTTGGCATGAAACCGAATGGAGTTGATGAAGAACAAGTTAAGTTGAAAGCTTTCCCTTTCTCTTTAAAAGGGGTAGCAAAGGCATGGCTTTTCTCTATTCTCCCAGGATCTATTGGAACTTGGAATGCCATGAAAAAGATCTTTCTTGAGAAGTATTTCCCAGCATCTCGAGTTGCCAATATAAGAAAAGAAATATGTGGGATTCGGCAATCTCATTGAGAGACACTCTCCGAGTATTGGGAAAGATTTGAGCAACTATGCATTCAATGCCCTCATAATCAAATACCTGACAAGCTGCTCATTCAATATTTCTATGAAGGATTAATGCCTACTAACCGTCGTATCATTGATGCTACAAGTGGAGGCGCATTGGTGGATAAGACACCTGAGGCTGCACGCCAATTGATATCAAACATGATGACACGACGAAAAGATTGATGTCTTCTCCCAAGTGCAGGAGTGTCGAAGTAATAAATAACCCGGCAACACTGAGGTCGAACCACAAGGAGGTTAATTGTACAAATTATAAACAACAACAATAGTAACAATAACAACAATAATAATAATAGTAGCAATAATAATAATAATAATAATAATAATAGTAGTAGTAGTAGTAATAATAACAATAACAATAACAATAACAATAATAAAGAAAAAGAAAAGGAAGAAGAAGAAGAAAAGTTGATGAGAACTTTGAGATGGAAAATTAACGTAAGGATTAAACAATGATAACAAACAATGTCAAGGTTAGAGGATCCACTAATGGTATGTCAAACAAGTATAGTATAAACTCTTATTATTCAATTGGAAACCACATACAAAGGAGGTTCCAATCAGATTATAGATTGTTAACATGATTACATTAGTCATCTTATTCAATTAATGCTAATACTTGTAAATTTCGTCAAGCATTCATGATTATAACTTATGTTAACAACAAATCAAGTTCCTTTCATAGCTCAAGTGTCGGTTATACCATACAGTATGGGCTATGAAAGTGCCAAGCATTTATTGTACCAAGTGTTATACAACATAAATCAAGATTAGTCATTTAACAAGCAAAGTATTAAAGAGTGAAGAAGATAACAAATATAAAACATGTTAGTATCAAACATTAAAGTCCATATTAAGTTTATACTATACTTATTCTTACACCATTAGTGTAACCTTTTCACCTTGACATAATAAAATTAGCTAGATATAATGAAAGAAAGAAAAATAGATAAACAAAATAAGAACATAAATAAGATAAAAGTTAACTAAGGAAAGGAAATGAAAGGCATAAACTTGATATTAATGAAAGCAAAGCATAAACATTACAAAAAATACAAAGAGAAAACGCAAGAGCATGATCTTGATCTGGAAACCAAGATGCCTAAATGCATGGCAAATGCCTCCTTTTATAGGCCAAAATTGGGAACTATTGATCTGATGACTAATTAATGAGTGGGTGACCAACTCTTGACTTGGTGACAATCCTTATCTTCTTTTGTCTGCCCAAAACGTCATTGATAACATCAAAAGTGGAGCCACATGAAACATGAAAGTTGTAGGTAATTGTCTCAGCTTTCTTGTGTAAAACGTTCAGCTCATTTTGACTTTTAGAACTCCAGATAAGGCTGCTTGACCGCTTTTTATGATCGGCTTGTTTTAACTCGCAAGTGCACGAGTGTGCGATGTAGCAATTAACTCGGTAAGATCGAGGTCATATCCACAGAGAGCTAGATCTGGAAATTAAGCTAGGTAACAAAAAAAAACTCAAGAGAAAGTAAATTAACAATAACTTGGTTGAAAATGATGGTGATATTAGATCGCAAAGATAAAAAAAAAATGTAAATAGATTTTAAATGACAAGAAAAAGTAAGTCTTGGTCCAAATCAATTTTAATGGTGATGTATTGGTGATTTCTTCAACATATATAAGATAACTCAACCTAATATCAACGATGGTGATATTAGATCAGAAGATATTACAATGAAATTTAAAAGGATGAAAATTGATTATTGCTTAAGAATGAACAAGTACTTTCATATTAAGTAAGACATTGAATCAAGCAATCTCTATACCAAAACTAAAGTTTGTGCATAAAAATTCAAGATTATAACATTACCTAAATGATTTCTAAAATTTCTTTACAATAATAAATCATTCATGAAGAAAATAAGAAGATAAACATTAAGATTCATTCATATCCTAAAGAACTCACCTCAATCACCATTATCCTTGATTTGGATCCAAGAAAGAGTTTAGCCAACCATGATTATATATAAGAACACTTCAATAAACATGAAAGAACTTGAATCCAACTGAAATAATAAGTTTTACAAACTAAAGAACCGAAATCTATAAAGAAGAACACAATACAATTTCAGAAAAAATTCGGACACAAATCTGACTCTAACTTTGGACAGCAATTAGACCCTCTTAGAAGCTTTTTTTGGCGAAGTCTATTAGAGACATATTTATAGGCAATTCTGTCACCTTTCCAGATCATTAAAGAACAGCGCATTTGGACACCTAAGTCAAAAGTTATGGGCAAAACACCAAAAGGTGTTCTGAAAACTCAAATTAAGACAGCTTTACAACTACTTTGGTGCACGTTTTTCTTCCTCATTTATGAGGTGTCTCCTTCTTCTTTTTTACCCAAAATAATGTTAAAATATCCCCTCCAGCTTTCCATCCATGTGCTTGCCTTCTTGGATCAATGGATTACCCAAAATAAATCAATTGTTATTTGTTGTGTGGACATGTAAGATCATGGATTGTGTTTGGGTTAGTTTGAAGGTTGATTTGGGGTTGATTTAGGGCTGATTTTGGGCTGAATTTGGGCTGAATTTGAGCATCAAATAAGTATACAAATGTACTTATTATTTGGGCTAAGATTGACATTGAAACCTTGAGTGTTTAATGGTTGAAGTTTGCACACAACATAAGGCAAGTTTGAGCTTGAAATAAATCATATGATATTCTTTTCTAGAATTGGAATAGAATTGATTTTTGGGACAAATTTGGAGCACTTATTTGAACCAAGATTTGCTTCAATCTTCAACTAAATGTCTCTTCAATTCTTTGTTCTGAATTCCGACGTTGAATTTTCTGAATTAATTCATCTAAGCTCCAAAAACCTATCAAAACATTAAAACAAACTTCATTACTAAAAAACACATCAATTATTATAAAAACAACCAAATAAAAACAATAAATACATATGTAAAATAAGAGACTTAATGACACTTTTGATGCTCAAAGGCCAAACTACTAAACAGTGCTCGGGCTGGAGGACAGATTCGGGCTTCTTTGTTGTTGCTACAATTTGGACTTGAAAACGACCTTTTTAGATCTTGGACTCCGTATCAAAGTTGTAGTCCTATGTCTTACCTTTCCATCTATATAAAGTAGACCTAAATTTGAGATCTATAGCTCCAGATATGACCCAATTCCCGAATAGTGTTCCAATTTGGATTGCACTAGCATCTCTTTTCTAAGTTTGGTCATCTCTTTGCCCTTGCAATTTAAGTTCTTAAAGTCATCAATCAATCCTTTCATTTATGTGATAGGCCTACATTTAAAATAAACATTTACCACAAATTAAAGGTATCTTATATTATTAGATATATTATTATAAAACATGTTTTAGTTAAGGAGTTACTGATACTTCAAGTGCAAAATGATGATATAAAACCATGATAAAAATGCACTTTTAAGTACTAATCACACCCCCCAACCAGCTTATTACTAGTCCCTAGTAATCAAAGCGTTAAAATAGAAAACAAATTTGCAAATTTCACAGAGCAAGGTATTCATCATTTAACTTCCATTAATCCATCCAAATAAACAAACTCTCATTAAATTTATATATCTGCTCAATACCTCTTAACAAGATATTAATAAACCTTTCTTTTGTGCTCAATGTATCAACACATAATTATGGGGCTTTTCTTGGAAGAAAACAAAATTTTTGTTCTAATGTTTAAGGTTAACTTCCTTGGGTTGGGATTACTATTTTTGTCTTTTTTTTTGTCTCTTTTTTTTTAACTCTATATACATATACTTTAAAAACATCATGCATCTTTAACCCATGTAACGAGCTTTCAACTAATGACTCCCAGACCAGTTGGTCTTAGGGCATTAAGTGTTAAGACACCCCTACGAGCTTAGTAACTCGGGTCGCAGATACTGATATGTAGATAGTGCAATGTTTGATTCCCTTAAGCTTTTCTCCTCAACCCATGTAACAAGCGTTGGGCCAATAGCTCCCAAGTCAGTTGACTTTAGGGTATTAGGTGTTAAAACACCCCTTCGGGCTTAATTGCTTAGGTTAGGGAGGCTACGAAACCAAACTTATCTATATTTTTATTATCATCATTTTTTTTTTGTTTTTTTTTATTATATACAATCACTTTCCCTTAGTTGTTACCTTTAACAAAAGAACATCAATAATGTAATAATCCAATATGCAACCCACAATCATATGTTAAAGTGTGTGTGTAAAAATTAAGGTTTAAGAATACATGTTAAATAAGTATATGAGCAGAATTAAGTGGTAACAATACGAGAGTTTGTAAACCTGAATATTTCAAGAAGTATTATAATAGACCTTGTTAAGAATGATTACTAAGATGCGTCTCAAGAGTCACTTTAACAAAAGAACTCCTTTACTCTGCCATCCTAGTAACAACAATTATGCACATGCTTTATGAAATGAAAAACAATTTTTTTTTTTATCAACTACTACCCTCTCCCCCCAACCAAAACTAGACATTATCCTCAATGTTCTAAGGTAGAAAGATAGAGTATAGAAGATATCACCTGAAATAACGAACACTGACAAAACCTGAAACACACTGAAACAAAAATAAGAAATAACAAAACACAATAATAAAACCAAAAGACACAAGTTTTTACAAACAAAAAAAATTCAAATCGCAGTTGTGATTGTGGCTCACATCTTCCCTTGGTTTTACGTCCAAGAACAGCTTAAACACCCTCAATGGGTCGGGGATAGGCTTCCCATCCAGTTTTCTTAAAAACTGGCAAACATGGTCTTTTTTAGTCAGCTTCCCAAGACTATGCCAAGTATGTTCTTTATAAAAATGGGTTCATAAGTCATGAATTGCACAATGCTTATCTCTACTATGATGAGATTTAAGAGTCAATAGAAGATTATCTAAAGACTCTCTGTGTTTTGAAATAAATCCTACCTTCTGACAATTTTCACAGTTTTTGCGGAATGCATCTGACTCCTTGAATATGATGGGCCAGTAAAATCCACTTTGTAAGATTTCTACAATCCTCTTTTTTGATGCGAAATGATCCCCATATGCCTTAGAGTGACAAAATTTAATGAAATTACTTACCTCATTGTCGAGAATGCATTTTTTAAATATTTGATCAGGACAATAATTGAATAAGTAAGGGTCATCCCAACAAAAATTTTGCTCATTGCTCAAACATTTTCTTTTATCTTCAATACTCCAGTGAGCTGGCAAAAATCCTGAAGCAAGAAAATTGATATTTTTAGCAAACCAAGGCATTGAACTAAGAGAAAGTAGAGATTTATCAGGAAAGTAATCATCGATTGATGTGATGTCGGGTGTCGAATCTGTTGTCACTTTTGATAAAAGATCCGCATCAACCTTTTTGGTGCCTTTTTCATCCTCGATTTCTTCCTGATTGGTCATGGCATGAGAAAATGAAAGTGCTGGCGAAGAATCAGTCGTTTCTTTGCAATTTTCATATTCAACCCCTTCCTTACCCTTAGAGGTTGACTCATCATCTTTCTCACAAGGTTCAAGAATTGGTTTTTGAATAACCTTACCACTACACAAAGTGATGACTGATTTGACTTGATCCATGTGTTGACTTCCATAACTACTTGCATTTGCATTGTATTGCTCCTTGAGATTTTGCTGTGGTTTAGATGGAAACTTACCTTGCTCTTGAAAACTAAGCGCAGATGTGAATTTTGCAAGAGTATCTTTAAAATCTGTTATGCTTTGAGCAAGTTGAGTATTGATTGTCTCTTGCTTTTCAATGAATGCATGCAATGTTTCCTCAAGATTTCTTGTAGGAGGTGGAGCATAAGGAGGTGCATATCCATAAGAATTTTGGAAATTGTGGTGTGCTTGAAATGGTGGTTGTGAAGTTTGTGCATTGTTGTTCTCACACTTCCAACTAAAATTTGGGTGATTTCTCCAACCAGGGTTGTATGTTTGGGAGTATGGGTTGTGGTTGGCCCTTTGAAAACTGTTTAAAGCATGGGCTTGTTCATGGAGACATTCCTTAAAAGAAGGCAAGGTTGGACAATCGTTGGTTGAGTGTTCATTTGTTTCACAGATTTGACACACAATGTTTTCAACAGATTTTAATTGACCACTCTTTTTCAATTCTAGTGCCTCAACTTTTCTAGCTAAAGATGCAAACTTGGCTTGAAGGTCATGATCTTCCCTAAGGTTGTACATACCTTCATTAGATATATGAGGTTGAGTTTTACTCGGTACCTCATAAGTACCCGCGGTGTCCCAATTTTGAGCATTTTCAGCTAACAAGTCTAAGTAATTCATTGCTTCATCAGGGTCTTTATCTTCAAAAGTTCCATTGCACATCAATTCAACCATTTGCCTATCTTTAGGTGTTAACCCTTCATAGAAATGTGAAACCAATCTCCATGTTTCAAAACCATGATGAGGGCAAGTACTAAGCAAGTCTCGATACCTATCCCAACATTGGTAAAATGTTTCTCCTGGTTTTTGAGTGAAAGTGGTGATTTGTCTCTTAAAAGAGTTTGTTCTATGAGATGGGAAAAACTTCTTTAAAAATTGTTGTTGCATTTCATCCCAAGCACGAATGGATCCTGATCTTAAATTTTGTAGCCATGTTTTAGCTTTATCTTTTAATGAAAAAGGAAAAAGCTTTAATCTGATGGTGTTCATGCTACAATTTAAATTATTATATGTGTTGCAGACCTCCTCGAATTCCCTTAAATGCAAGTATGGATTTTCTAAATCTAAGCCATGAAAAGCCAATTCTAAGCCATGAAAAGAAGGTAAAAGTTGAATAATACCTGGTTTAAAATTAAAATGAGATGCATCAGGAGGAAAAACTATGCATGATGGTGCACTTGTTCTTGTGGGATTCATGTGGTCTCTAAGTGTTCTAGCACGGTTATTCTCATTATTCTCATTATGAAGTGATTCATTATTTTCTTCGGCCATATTTTCTAAAAATGATGAGGATACCCTACAAAGTCTACCACTTGATGTACGTGACCACACTCTCATGCATGTGTAGGAATAAAATAAAAAGAAGAAGAAGAAGAAAGCAAAAGAAGGAGGAAGAAAACAAAATAAAAAGAAACAAAAGAAAAGAAACAAAGTTATATACAAGAAAAGTGAAAAGAGAAAATAAAATAAATACTATAATTTATACAAGAACTTACCTCCCCGGCAACGGCGCCAAAAACTTGACACGACTAAAAGGTTGATGTCTTCTCCCAAGTGCAGGAGTGTCGAAGTAATAAATAACCCGGCAAGACCGGGGTCGAACCACAGGGAGGTTAATTGTACAAATTATAAACAACAATTATAAAACAACAATAACAACAACAACAATAGTAATAATAATAATAATAATAATAATAATAAAGAAAGAGAAGAAGAAGAAGATGATGATGATGAGAACTTAGAGATGAAATATTAATGTAAGGATTAAGCAATAATAATAACAAATGTCAAGGTTAGAGGTTCCACTAATGGTATATCAAACAAGTATAGTATAAACTCTTATTATTGAATTGAAAACCACACACAAAGGAGGTTCCAATCAAATTATATATTGTTAACATGATTACATTAGTCATCTTATTCAATTAATGCTAGTACTTGTAAATCTCGTCAAGCATTAATGATTATAACTTATGTTAACACCAAATCAAGTTCCTTTCATAGCTCGGGTGTCGGTTATACCATACATTATGGGCTATGAAAGTGCCAAGGATTTGTTGTACCAAGTGTTATACAACACAAATCAAGAGTAGTCGTTTAACAAGCAAAGTATTAAAAAGTGAACAAGATAACAAATATAAAACATGTTAGGATCAAACATTAAAGTCCATATTAAGGTTACATTATACTTATTCTTACACCATTAGTGTAACCTTTTCACCTTGACATAACTAACTTAGCTAGACATAATGAAAGAAAGAAAAATAGATAAACAAAATAAGAACATAAAAGTTAACTAAATAAAAGAAAGGAAATGAAAGGCATAAACTTAATATTAATGAAAGCAAAGCATAAACATTACAAAAAATACAAAGAGAGAAAGGAAGAGCATGATCTTGATCTGAACACCAAGATGCCTAAATGCATGGCAAATGCCTCCTTTTATAGGCCAAAATTGGGAACTATTGATTTGATGACTAATTGATAAGTGGGTGACCAACTTTTGACTTGGTGACAATCCTTATCTTCTCTTGTCTGCCCAAAACGTCATTGATACTGTCAAAATTGGAGCCAGGTGAAAACATGAAAGTTGTAGGCAATTGTCTCAGCTTTCTTGTGTAAAAACTTCAGCTTATTTGGACTTCTAGAACTCCAGATATGGCCAAAATACCGAATAGTGCTCGGGCTGGAAGACAGATTCGGGCTTCTTTGTTGTTGCTACAATTTGGACTTGATAATGGCCTTTTTAGATCTTGGGCTCCATATGAAAGTTGTAGGCCTATGTCTTACCTTTCCATCCATATAAATTGGACCTAAATCTGAGATCTGTAGCTCCAGATATGACCCAATTACCGAACAGTGTTCCGGTTTGGATTGCACCGACATCTCTTTTCTAAGTTTGGCCATCTCTTTATCCTTGCAATTTAAGTTCTTCAAGTCATCGATCAACCCTTTCATTTATGTGATAGGCATGCATTAAAAATAGACATTTACCATAAATTATAGGTATCTTATATTATTAGATACATTATTATAAAACATATTTAAGTTAAGGAGTTATTGATACTTCAAGTAAGGAGTTATTGTATTAGATATATTATTATAAAACATGTTTTGGTTAAGGAGTTATTGATACTTCAAGTGCAAAATGATGATATAAAACCATGATAAAAATGCACTTTTAAGTACTAATCAGACTCCCAGACCAGTTGGTCTTAGGGCATTAGGTGTTGAGACACCCCTTCGAGCTTAATAACTCGAGTTGCAGAAACTCATACGTAGATAGTGCAATGTTTGATTCCCTTAAGTTTTTCTCCGCAACCTATGTAACAAGCGTTGGGCCAATAGCTCTTAAGTCAATTGATTTTAGGGTATTAGGTGTTAAAACACCCCTTCGGGCTTAATAACTCATGTTAAGGAGGCCACAAAACCAAACATATCTATGTTTTTATTTATTTTATTCTTTTAATTACATTTATAATCATTATTTTTCTTTTTCTTTTTTTCCTTTGTGTTTTTTTAAAGCTTTTTTTTTTTTTTTGCAAATTATATACCATCCCTTTCCTTTAGTTCTTACCTTTAATAGAAGAACATAAATAATGTAATAATCCAATATGCAATCCACAATCATATGTTAAAGTGTGTGTGAAAAATGAAGGTTTAAAAATACTTGTTTTAATGAGTATATGAACAGAAGTAATAAATAATAATGTGAGAGTTTGTAAACCTGAATATTTTAAAAAGTATTATAATAGACCTTGTTAAGAATGCTTACTAGAATGCGTCTCAAGAGTCACTTTAACAAAAGAACTCCTTGACTCTGCCATCAGAGTAACAATGGTTTTGCAAATAGAAAACACAATTAGTAAAGTTTTTTTTTTTTTGTAAATATCAACTACTACCCTTTCCCCCTAACCAAAATGAAACATTGTCCTCAATGTTCTAAGGTAGAAAGATAGAGTGTAGAAAATATCACCTGAAATAACTAACATTGTCAAACCTGAAACACACTTAAACAAATATGAGAAATAACAAAACAAAATAAGAAAACACAAGGTTTCACAGATGAAGGCTTAAATTCAATCTAAGCTTTTTACAGCTGTCCTTAGTTAACCAATTTATGCGACTCATAGAGGGATCAATTATAGGAGTGAAAGATTGTAGTTGGTCAATCAGTTGTTCAGTAGCAGCAGCAGAGATTATGATTTTTCATGCTGAAGATATTAGAAATTCCTGTTCCACAGCATGATCAAGAAAAGACAACAACTTATCATAATAACCATTAACATTTAACAAATTGATGGGTTTATGGTGAATGTGAAGTTGGGCCCAAGAACAAGTGCACCCTTATGCATAATTTTCCCTCCTAATGCATCTCACATTAATTTTAAGTCAGGTATTGTTCAACTTTTACCTTCTTTTCATGGCTTAGAACTAGAAAATCCATACTTGCATTTGAGAGAATTTGAAGAAGTTTGTAACACCTATAATGACTTAAATTGTAGCATGAACACCATTAGATTAAAGCTTTTTCCTTTTTCATTAAAAGATAAAGCTAAAACATGGCTATAAAATCTTAGGTTAGGAACCATTCATGTTTGGGATGAAATGCAACAATAATTTTTAATGAAGTTTTTTCCATTTCATAGAACAAACTCTTTCAAAAGACAAATCACCACTTTCACTCAAAAACTAGGAGAAGCATTTTACCAATATTAGGATAGGTATCGGGACTTGCTTAATACTTGCCCTCATCATGGTTTTGAAACATGGAGATTGGTTTCACATTTTTATGAAGGGTTAACACCAACTAAAGATAGACAAATGGTAGAATTGATGTGCAATGGAACTTTTGAAAATAAAGACCCTGATGAAGCAATGGAGTACCTAGACTTGCTAGCTGAAAATGCTCAAAATTAGGACACTATAGGTACTTATGAGGCACCAGGTAAGACTCAACCTCATACATCTAGTGGAGGTATGTACAACCTTAGGGAAGATCATAATCTCCAAGCCAAATTTGCATCTTTAGCTAGAAAAGTTGAGGCACTAGAATTAAAAAAGATCGATCAATTAAAATCTATTCATGACATTGTGTGTCAAATTTGTGAAACCAATGAACATTCAACAAATGACTGTCCAACTTTGCCTTCTTTTAAGGAATGTCTCCATGAACAAGCTCATGCTTTAAACAGTTTTTAAAGGCCCAATTATAACCCATACTCGCAAATATACAACCCTGATTGGAGAAATCACTTAAATTTCAGTTGGAAGAGTGGTCACAATAATGCACAAACTTCACAGCCACCATTTCAAGCAAACCATAATTTTCAAAATTCTCATGGATATGCACCTCCTTATGCTCCACCTCCTAAAAGAAATCTTGAGGAAACATTGCATGCATTCATTGAAAAGCAGGAGACAATCAACATTCAAAATGCTCAAACCATGGCAGATATAAAAGATGCTCTTGAAAATTCCCATCTACTCTTAGTTTTTAAGAGAAAGGTAAGTTTCCATGTTGATGTAACCATATTATTCGATTGTTTCACCCACATTTACCTAATGTTTTGTCCATGTTTTATATGTAAAATGCCTTGATATTCTTTGTTTTATGTTTTGAAGGCACTTTTGGATGAAAAATGCAAAAAGGAGTAAATTGGAGATAATTGGCAGATTTGATGTTTAGTCGATGTTTTGTGCAGAGCGTGATTTCTAGAGATCAAAATGAAGTGATTCTAGTGGCTCTAAAAAGCTAACATCCATACCTTTCTGGAAATGTAATGCAAGAAAAATACAAAGAGGAAGATCATGGAAATCACATCCTTCAAAGTCAAATCTCGTATTCTGCCACTGTTGACCTTTGTCCATTCAAAATTCCATATCTGGAGCTATAGAAATCCAATTGATGCAAACTCAATTTTGTTGGATTCCTGACTCAAAGGTCTAGAAACGCTCCAATTTTCAGCCAAAAACGATGTCAGATGTGGGCGATATGATTTTTCAAAGGTGACAACTGAATTCTGCCAGCAATCAGGTTTCGTGAAGAAATGAGTCCAAATTATGTTTCGAAGCTTCTAAACTATCATCCAAGTTATAATTTCAGCAATTTAGCCCCTCTAGTAAATAAATCTAGAAGGTCAAGAAAAGTAGCCACCAACCTCAATCCACCAACCTCAAATCACCAACCACAAACCAGCTGCAAGTTGGAATGCTGCCATTGTCAAAGAAGGAGGCTACAATGGTGGGTTGTTTGTGGTGACTACTAATGTCAAAGTTTGGCAAGTTTGGCAGCCACCATTGTTGATAAAGAAGCAAGAGGAGCTGCCATTGAAGCCTATATATAGACATCAAGAGAGCCAAGAAAGAGGAGGAGGGAGTGCAATAGAATCAAAGAAAGGTGGTAGCAACTAGAAGTGAAGAAACACAAACTCTCCTCTCTACATACTAGAAATAATGCTTTCTTTTATCTTTAGGAGTAGTTGTTCAATAGATATGCAAGGCTAAGCTCTTTTCTTGGTTGCAAGGACGCAGAAACTTTCAGATTTCAAGAACTGTGAGATTTATTCTTCATTTATTTTCAGTTTGTATTATGAATGAGTATGATTGTTTTCCTATGCATGTTTTCTATGATTGTTGTTGATAATTGCTAGAGCGGACTCTAAGTTATTATTGTGAACAATCTATTGCTAAGTTTGGTATCAAAACCGGAGTTAGGGTATATAAACTTGTGAAGCAACTAAGCTTGATAATTGTGGCGGAACTACGTTGTTAAACTTAGGGAAAACATTCGATCAAAGCAACACAAGCAGACAACTTGGTTGTTAAGATTAATGAATTTATCTAGATCTTAAGGCTGCCATTAGATTAAATCATTAGTGCGGACACTGTGATTATTTGTTGGTTAGGGCTAGTTATACGGCGGATCCGTTAATTAACCAAAGTTAAGAAAAGATAAAAATTCAGAATATAAACTGGAGTTTCGTTTCAAGGATCGGTTCTGATTTCTGTAGGTGGATGTGTGCTTGTGACCAAGGTTTGTTTTCTTGATAAATTTCAGTTTTAATTGATTGTGTTCACTAGTTTAATTTCTTCCATAGTTTAGATTATCACAAATCAAAACCCCCCAATTGCATAACGTATAGCATAAAAATCTAAACTAAATCTTCCTCGTGGGATCGATCCCTTGCTTGCTCTATACTATCTTGTGTGATTTAAGCTAGGGTAATTAATTTGTGCGACCGCGACATCGCAACATTTGATGGCGCCGTTGCCGGGGAAGTAATTTTAGTTAATTCTTGTGCTTGTACTGTTATTTTTATTTGCTGTGATTATTATTTATTATTATTCAGAAAAAAAAAACAAAAAAAAAAGTTTTTTGCTTCAAAGCAACACAAGCAGACAACTTGGTTGTTAAGATTAATGAATTTATCTAGATCTTAAGGCTACCATTAAATTAAATCATTAGTGCGGACACTGTGATTATTTGTTGGTTAGGGATAGGTATACGACGGATCCGTTAATTAACCAAAGTTAAGAAAAGATAAAAATTCAGAATATAAACTGGAGTTTCATTTCAAGGATCGGTTCTGATTTTTTAAGGATCAGTTCTGATTTCTGTAGGTGGATTTGTGCTTGTGACCAAGGTTTGTTTTCTTGATAAATTTCAGTTTTAATTGATTGTGTTCACTAGTTTAATTTCTTCCATATTTTAGATTATCACAAATCAAAACCCCCCAATTGCATAACGTATAACATAAAAATCTAAACTAAATCTTCCTCGTGGGATCGATCCCTTGCTTGCTCTATACTATCTTGTGTGTTTTAAGCTAGGGTAATTTTAATTTGTGCGACCGCGAAATTTGTGTGACCGCGACATCGCAACACTTAGCAATAAATTGTTCACAAAAATAACTTAGAGTCTCATCATAGTCAAGATAAGCATCGTGCAATTCATAACTTAGGAACCCATTTTCATAAAGAACATGCTTGGCATAGTCTTGGGAATCTGACTACAAAAAAAAAAAAAGACCCTGTTTGCCAGTTTTTAAGAAAACTGGATGGGAAGCCTATCCCCGACCCATAGAGGGCGTTTAAGTCGTTCTTGGACGTAAAACCAAGGGAAGATGCGAGCCACAATCACAACTGCGATTTGAGTCTTAGCTTGTAAAAATTTGTGTCTTTTCTTTTTATTAATAACATAATATTTGTGTTTTGTTATTTCTTATTTTTGTTTCAGTGTGTTTCAGGTTTTATCAGTGTTCGTTATTTCAGGTGATATCTTTTATACTCTATCTTCCTACCTTAGAACATTGAGGACAATGTCTCGTTTTGGTTGGGGGGAGAGGGTAGTAGTTGATAAAAAAAAAAAATTGTTTTTCATTTCATAAAGCATGTGCATAATTGTTGTTACTAGGATGACAGAGTAAAGGAGTTCTTTTGTTAAAGTAACTCTTGAGACGCATCTTAGTAACCATTCTTAACAAGGTCTATTATAATACTTTTTGAAATATTCAGGTTTACAAACTCTCGCATTATTATCACTTAATTCTGCTCATATACTCATTTAACATGTATTCTTAAACCTTAATTTTCACACACACACTTTAACATATTATTGCGGGCTGCACATTGGATTATTACATTATTTATGTTCTTTTGTTAAAGGTAACAACTAAGGGAAAGGGATTGTATATAATTAAAAAAAAAAAAACATGAAAAAAGAAAAAGAAAAAAAAAAGAACAAAAAATGATGATAATAAAAATGTAGATAAGTTTGATTTCGTAGCCTCCCTAACCTAAGCAATTAAGCCCGAAGGGGGGTTTTAACACCTAATACCCTAAAGTCAACTGACTTGGGAGCTATTGGCCCAACGCTTGTGACATGGGTTGAGGAGAAAAGCTTAAGGGAATCAAACATTGCACTATCTACATATCAGTATCTGCGACCCGAGTTACTAAGCTCGTAGGGGTGTCTTAACACCTAATGCCCTAAGGCCAACTGGTCTGGGAGTCATTAGCTGAAAGCTCGTTACATGGGTTAAAGATGCATGATGTTTTTAAATTATATGTATATAGATTTTTATTTTTATTTTAAAAAAAAAAAAAAAACAAAAAAAAAAGACAAAAATAGTAATCCCAACCCAAGGAAGTTAACCTTAAATATTAGAACAAAAATTTTGTTTTCATCCAAGAAAAGCCCCATAATTATGTGTTGATACATTGAGCACAAAAGAAAAGTTTATTAATATTTTGTTAAGAGGTATTGAGCAGATATATAAATTTAATGAGAGTTTGTTTATCTGGATAGATTAATGGAAGTTAAATGATGAATACCTTGCTTTGTGAAATTTGCAAATTTGTTTTCTATTTTAACGCTTTGATTACTAGGGACTAGTAATAAGCTGGTTGGGGGGTGTGATTAGTACTTAAAAGTGCATTTTTATCATGGTTTTATATCATCGTTTTGCACTTGAAGTATCAATAACTCCTTAACCAAAGCATGTTTTATAATAATATATCTAATAATATAAGATACCTTTAATTTGTGGTAAATGTCTATTTTTAATGCAGGTCTATCACACAAATGAAAGGATTGATTGATGACTTGAAGAACTTAAATTGCAAGGATAAAGAGATGGCCAAACTTAGAAAAGAGATGTCGGTGCAATCCAAACCGGAACACTGTTCGGTAATTGGGTCATATCTTGAGCTACAGATCTCAAATTTAGGTCCAATTTATATGGATGGAAAGGTAAGACATAGGCCTACAACTTTCATATGGAGCCCAAGATCTAAAAAGGCCATTATCAAGTCCAAATTGTAGCAACAACAAAGAAGCCCGAATCTGTCTTCCAGCCCGAGCACTATTCGGTATTTTGGCCATATCTGGAGTTCTAGAAGTCCAAATGAGCTGAAGTTTTTACACAAGAAAGCTGAGACAATTGCCTACAACTTTCATGTTTACAACTGGCTCCAATTTTGACGTTATCAATGACGTTTTGGGCAGACAAGAGAAGATAAGGATTGTCACCAAGTCAAAAGTTGGTCACCCACTTATCAATTAGTCATCAAATCAATAGTTCCCAATTTTGGCCTATAAAAGGAGGCATTTGCCATGCATTTAGGCATCTTGGTTTCTAGATCAAGATCATGCTCTTCCTTTCTCTCTTTGTATTTTTTGTAATGCTTTGCTTTCATTAATATCAAGTTTATGCCTTTCATTTCCTTTCATTTACTTAGTTAACTTTTATGTTCTTATTTTGTTTATTTATTTTTCTTTCTTTCATTATGTCTAGCTAAGTTAATTATGTCAAGGTGAAAAGGTTACACTAATGGTGTAAGAATAAGTATAATGTAAACTTAATATGGACTTTAATACTTGATACTAACATGTTTTATATTTGTTATCTTATTCACTCTTTAATACTTTGCTTGTTAAATGACTAATCTTGATTTATGTTGTATAACACTTGGTACAACAAATGCTTGGCACTTTCATAGCCCATAATGTATGGTATAACCGACACCTGAGCTATGAAAGAAACTTGATTTGTTGTTAACATAAGTTATAATCATGAATGCTTGACGAGATTTACAAGTATTAGCATTAATTGAATAAGATGACTAATGTAATCATGTTAACAATATATAATCTGATTGGAACCTCCTTTGTGTGTGGTTTCCAATTCAATAATAAGAGTTTATACTATACTTGTTTGATATACCATTAGTGGAACCTCTAACCTTGACATTTGTTATTATTATTGTTTAATCCTTACATTAATTTTCCATCTCCAAGTTCTCATCATTATTATTATTATTATTACTACTATTATTATTATTACTACTACTACTATTATTATTATTATTATTATTATTATTAGTATTACTAGTATTATTATTATTATTATTATTGTTATTATTGTTATTATTGTTGTTATTGTTATTGTTATTGTTGTTGTATTATTGTTATTTATAATTTATACAAATAACCTCCCTGTGGTTCGACCCCGGTCTTGCCGGGTTATTTATTACTTCGACACTCCTGCACTTGGGAGAAGACATCAATCTTTTCGTCGTGTCATGTGTTTTAAGCTAGGGTAATTAATTTGTGCGACCGCGACATCGCAACAAATTTTGGCACCGTTGCCGGGGAGGTAATTTTAGTTGATTCTTGTGCTTGTACTATTATTTTTAGTTGTTGTGATTTTGTATTTATATTTCTAAAAAAAAAACAGAATTGTTTGTGGAATTAGGTTTCGGATTTTCTTTTCCTGAAGGAAAACGACTTTCTGAACAAGACTAGTACTAAACTACTAGCCCCATCCTATTGAGGCCAAATTTGACTGTTTTCTAAGGTTTTTAGGTAGTTTTAGTTTTTTAGCGTTGGATTTTCATATAATTTGCATTGTTTTTCATCTCTTGTGTGGTTTCTTTCTTTTGAATTTTCTTAGCGATTGATGTCTGTGACCCGTTCTACTAATCAAATTCAAGTGCAGGTTGATTTTGAAATAGAAAGCACTTTACACAGGTTAAGAAAGGAAGCTCGCCTCAACACCATGGCTATTGCACGACAACAAACACTCAAGGAGCTTGCTGCTCCTAATGTGGAAAATCAGCCACTATGCATAAACATTGACAATAATGTAAACTTTGAGCTCAAATCTGGTTTTATACATTTGTTAAGAAAAGATAAAAATTCAGAATATAAACTGGAGTTTCGTTTCAAGGATCGGTTCTGATTTCTGTAGGTGGATGTGTGCTTGTGACCAAGGTTTGTTTTCTTGATAAATTTCAGTTTTAATTGATTGTGTTCACTAGTTTAATTTCTTCCATAGTTTAGATTATCACAAATCAAAACCCCCCAATTGCATAACGTATAGCATAAAAATCTAAACTAAATCTTCCTCGTGGGATCGATCCCTTGCTTGCTCTATACTATCTTGTGTGATTTAAGTGTAAGGGTAATTAATTTGTGCGACCGCGACATCGCAACAAATTTTGGCGCCGTTGCCGGGGAAGTAATTTTAGTTAATTCTTGTGCTTGTACTGTTATTTTTATTTGCTGTGATTATTATTTATTATTATTCAGAAAAAAAAAACAAAAAAAAAGTTTTTTGCTTGCGGCGGTACTGTTCACTTGCCGCAACGGTACTGTTCAAAACAGATTTGTTTGTGGAATTAAGGTTCGACCTTTTGTTTTCTGAAGGGAAATGACGTTTTGAACAAGACTAGTGGTAAACCACTAACCTTACCATTTCGAGGCCAAATTCCTCTGTTATCTAAGGTTTTTAGGCAATTTTAGTTTCCTAGCGTTGGATTTTCATATAATTTGCATTATTTTTCGTCTCTTGTGTGGTTTCTTTCTTTTGAATTTTCTTAGCAATTGATGCCTGTGACCCGTTCTACTAATCAAATTCAAGTGCAGGTTGATTTTGAAATAGAAAGCACTTTACGCAGGTTAAGAAAGGAAGCTCGCCTCAACACCATGGCTATTGCAAGACAACAAACACTCAAGGAGCTTGCTGCTCCTAATGTGGAAAATCAGCCACTATGCATAAACATTGACAATAATGTAAACTTTGAGCTCAAATCTGGTTTTATACATTTGTTACCAACATTTAATGGTCTTGCAGGAGAAGATCCTCATACTCATCTCAAGGAGTTCCATATGGTTTGTGTTGGCATGAAACTGAATGGAGTTGATGAAGAACAAGTTAAGTTAAAAGCTTTCCCTTTCTCTTTAAAAGGGGCAGCAAAGGCATGGCTTTTCTCTATTCTCCCAGGATCTATTGGAACTTGGAATGCCATGAAGAAGATTTTCCTTGAGAAGTATTTCCCAGCATCTCGAGTTGCCAACATAAGGAAAGAAATATGTGGGATTCGGCAATCTCATGGAGAGACACTCTCGGGATTCGGCAATCTGAGTTGCCAACATAAGGAAAGAAATATGTGGGATTCGGCAATCTTATGGAGAGACACTCTCCGAGTATTGGGAAAGATTTGAGCAACTGTGCATTCAATGTCCTCATCATCAAATACCCGATCAGTTGCTCATTCAATATTTCTATGAGCATCTTAATGCCTACTGACCGTAGTATCATTGATGCTGCAAGTGGAGGCGTATTGGTGGATAAGACACCCGAGGCTGCACGCCAATTGATCTCAAACATGGTAGCCAACTCAAAACAGTTTGGCACTCGTGGAGACTTCTCCAACAAATGAGTAAATGAGGTAAGTATTTCTAACATTGAGAATAAAGTTAATGATCTTACTTCTCTTGTGCGTTCTTTGGCTTGTGGAAATGTGAAGTAGGTGAAAGTTTGTAGCATATGCTCTTTACAAGGACATGCTTCAGATATGTGCCCAACAATGCTAGAAGATTACATTGAACAAGCTAATGCAGTTGATGGAGCATTCAACGGACAACCCCAGCATAAATATGATCCCTTTTCCAACACGTACAATCCCGGATGGAGAGATCATCCCAATTTATGTTATGGCAACCCATCCCAACAAGACAATCAAGGCCGACAGTTCCATCCCAATGGATTTCAGCCCCAATAAAATTATCAAGCAAGACAACCCCCTCCATTCACAAACTCCAATGTTATGGGGTCGTCATCCAATAATGATCTTCGTGAGATGATGAAAACTTTGGCTTCTAATACTGTTACCTTGCAACAAAATATCATGTCTTTTCAACAGGAAACAAGGTCAAGTATTCATAACTTGGAGAAGCAAATGGGGTAAGTAGCTTCCAGGGTAGGGAAATTGGAGGCACAAATGAATGAAAAATTGCCCTCCCAAGCATTGAATCCAAAAGAGAATGTTAGTGCGATCATGTTACGAAGTGGGAAAGATCTTGAAGAGAAAAGGTTGAAAGAGATTGAGATGGAGGAACAAGAAGAGATAGAAACTGAATTGAATACAAAGAAGAAACATCCTTCTCCTTTCCAAACTGAAACAACGACCAACACTCCAAAGGTAACTCCTCACTCAATGAATTCCAGTTTTAAAGCAATTTCACCCTTTCCTGTGAGTTCTTCTAGGTCAAAGAAAGAGGACAAAAAAAAAAGAAATTTTAGAGGTTTTCAAGAAAGTAGAACTCAACATTCCTTTGCTTGATGCTATCAAGCAAATTCCCAAGTATGCCAAATTTTTGAAGGAGTTGTGTACTACCAAGAGAGCTTTCAAACTGAAAGGTCATGAAATGGTAAGTATGGGTGAAGTTGTGTCTGCTGTTGTTCAAAAGAATATGCCTTTGAAGCAAAAGGAGTTCAAAAGAATATGCCTTTAAAGCAAAAGGACCCAGGTGCATTTACTATCCCATGTGTTATTGGTAATGCTAGTTTTAAAAAAGCCTTATGTGATTTAGGTGCATCCATTAGTGTTATGCCTAAATATGTTTATGATTCTCTTAGTCTGGAACCTTTGAATGAAACTAGCATTGTAATACAACTTGCAGATCGTAGTTTTGTTTACCCACTTGGTGTGATAGAAGATGTCCTAGTCAAGATTGATAGTTTGGTTATTCCATGTGATTTTTATATTCTTAATATGGAACATGATTCTTGTGATTTATTAACCAGCACTCCTATATTGTTTAGGAGACCATTCTTGAAAACTGCCAATACAAAGATTGATTGTGGTAAGGATACTTTGTCTATAGAGGTAGGAGATGAAAAGATTGAATTTAATTTTCATGATGCAATGACATATCCTTATAACAATGTTTATTCTATCACATGTTATGACCAAGTTGATAAGTGTATGCAGCAGGTTTGTGATTTTGATAGCGAAGATGGATTAAAAATAGCTTTGAGCTATGGCTATGATTTTACCAAGATAGAAGAGATGGAGAGGCATATATGTGTTCCCCAAAATGTGCATGAATCAGCATTGGCTTTACAAGCTTCGCAAATTATCCTTCATGATGCAGGAGTCATTCCCCCCATCACGGACAGTGAATGGGTGGCGTCTATCCTTTTGGTACCCAAAAGGACTGCCACCACGTTGAGAGAAAAACAAAATGATGCTTATGAGAATGCAAGGATTTACAAAGAAAAGACTAAGAATCTTTATGACAGAATGCTTACAAGAAAGGAATTTCATGTTGGAGACAAAATCCTTCTTTATCATTCACGTTTAAAACTTTTTCCTGGAAAATTGTGCTCTCGTTGGATTGGACCTTTTGTTGTTTCTAATATTTTTCCTTATGGTGCAGTTGAAATTACAAGTTTAGAAACCAACAAAGTACTCAAGGTCAATGGACATCGTTTGAACCCTTTCTATGAAGGTTGGACGACAGAACTCACCGCTTCTATAGAGTTAGCTGAACCAATCTATGAAGAATGAGCATGCCACATGTCAAGCCAATGACATAAAACAAAAGCGCTTACTGGGAGGCAACCCAACACCAAAAAAAAAAAAATCAGATTTGCTTTCTTTTTCCTTATCTTTTATCTTTTCGCATTTTAATTTATTTTATGTCATTCTCTTATATTCCTTTGCTTTTATTTCAACATTGAGGACAATGTTGTGTTTTAAGTGTGGGGGTATTTATTGGAAGAATTTTGGTTTTCTTATTTTAGTTTTCTTTGTTGTTCTTTAAAAAAAAAATTGTGTTTGATCTTTTTAACTCCCATTGATTTTTGAGCATATGAGTATTATGTATGAGAATTAATTGAGTTCGATGAAGATATAAATCAAATGAAGGAGTATGCATGCAAATTTTAAGGTTTAATTGATTTAAGGATTGACTTTGAGAATATGTCATGTTGACTTTATAGTGTTATACCAATGCAAGCTTTTGAGCCTTCCATATTATATTCTTTGAGTGTGCATTCTTTCAATGATATGTATCTCTAGAACTTGCTTCATATCTTATTGAGATTATATTCCATTACAAATATACATGAAGATGATAAAGGCAATAGGAATTTTAAAGCACTTGAACCAAAAAGCCAACCTAAAGCATATTATCCTTAGTGAGCCCCTTTTGAGCTTGTTTATCTTTTCTTTGCTTTATCCATGTATAAGCCTTAACTTTATATATATTTTCCTTTTCCCCTGGCCAAGGATTAGTAGAGCATGTACTTGTGATACTTCATGGAATTATGGTTGGAAATTATGTGAAAAGACAGAAGAAGTGATGCTTGATGAAAAGATGGGCAAAATTACAAAAAAAAAAGAAGAAAAAAAGAAGAAGAAAAAATGTTCCTTTATGTTCTTAAGATTTTATGCTTAAAATCAAAAGCAGTTAAGCATTGGTGATTAAAGATGAAAAATTTATGAGCTTTGATGAAATATCTTGTTTGAAATATCATTTTTCGGAATGCTCTACTTTCTTTGATTTGAACCTTTTCTTTTACTCTCTTTTACCTCACCTTAACCTTAGCCTCATTACAACCGGAAAATAAGACCCTTTGATTCATGCATTGTTTGTAATATATTAGTAATGGAGATGAGATTGAAAAGCAAGCTTATGGTAGAACATACTCTTTGATTGAATTTGAGAGATTTAGACACATAAACCCTAAACACATGAGTGTTGGAGTGTATATCAATGAGAGGACCTATCACTTTGGCATGACATATATTTCATTTAAATCCCGATGATTGATTGAATTTTGAAGTTTGCATGTAAACAAATTCATA
This sequence comes from Populus euphratica, assembly GCF_000495115.2. NCBI lineage: Eukaryota > Viridiplantae > Streptophyta > Magnoliopsida > Malpighiales > Salicaceae > Populus > Populus euphratica. The sequence continues at coordinate 25,357 of NW_011501802.1, forward strand.
AAAAATTATTTATTTTATTATATTCTTATTTATAATGCCTGTACTCTTGGACATTGATGGGAGATTAAGAGATTGATCATAGTTATTTTCAATTTAATTTTATTTATCCTTTCTCGAGGACGAGCAAGAGCTAAGTGTGGGGGTATTTGATGTAACCATATTATTCGATAGTTTCATCCACATTTACCTAATGTTTTGTCCATGTTTTATATGTAAAATGCCTTGATATTCTTTGTTTTATGTTTTGAAGGCACTTTTGGATGAAAAATGCAAAAAGGAGTACATTGGAGATAATTGGCAGATTTGACGTTCAGTCGATGTTTTGTGCAGAGCGTGAGTTCTAGAGATCGAAATGAAGTGATTCCAGTGGCTCTAAAAAGCTAACATCCATACCTTTCTGGAAATGTAATGCAAGAAAAATAAGAAGAGGAAGATCATGGAAATCACATCCTTCAAAGTCAAATCTCGCATTCTGCCACTATTGAATTTTGTCCATTCAAAATTCCATATCTGGAGCTATAGAGGTCCAATTGATGCAAACTCAATTTTGTTGGATTCATGACTCCAATTGAAGCAAACTCAATTTTTTTAGATTCCTGACTCAAAGGCCTAGAAATGCTCCAACTTTCAGCCAAAAACGATCTCAGATGAGGGAGATATGATTTGTCAAAGATAACAACTGAATTCTGCCAGCAAACAGGTTTCGTGAAGAAATGAGTCCAAATTATGTTTTGAAGCTTCTAAACTATCATCCAAGTTGTAATTTTAGCAATTTAGCCCCTCTAGTAAATCAATCTAGAAGGTCAAGAAAAATAGCCACCAACCTCAATCCACCAACCTCAAACCACCAACCACAAACCAGCTGCAAGTTGGAATGCTGCCATTGTCAAAGAAGGAGGCTACAATGGTGGGTTGTTTGTGGTGACTACTAATGTCAAAGTTTGGCAAGTTTGGCAGCCACCATTGTTGATAAAGAAGCAAGAGGAGCTGCCATTGAAGCCTATATATAGACATCAAGAGAGCCAAGAAAGAGGAGGAGGGAGTGCAATAGAATCAAAGAAAGGTGGTAGCAACTAGAAGTGAAGAAACACAAACTCTCCTCTCTACATACTAGAAATAATGCTTTCTTTTATCTTTAGGAGTAGTTGTTCAATAGATATGCAAGGCTAAGCTCTTTTCTTGGTTGCAAGGATGCAGAAACTTTCAGATTTCAAGAACTGTGAGATTTATTCTTCATTTATTTTCAGTTTGTATTATGAATGAGTATGATTGTTTTCCTATGCATGTTTTCTATGATTGTTGTTGATAATTGCTAGAGCGGACTCTAAGTTATTATTGTGAACAATCTATTGCTAAGTTTGATATCAAAACCGGAGTTAGGGTATATAAACTTGTGAAGCAACTGAGCTTGATAATTGTGGTGGAACTACATTATTAAACTTAGGGAAAACATTCGATCAAAGCAACACAAGCAGACAACTTGGTTGTTAAGATTAATGAATTTATCTAGATCTTAAGGCTGCCATTAGATTAAATCATTAGTGCGGACACTGTGATTATTTGTTGGTTAGGGATAGGTATACGGCGGATCCGTTAATTAACCAAAGTTAAGAAAAGATAAAAATTCAGAATATAAACTGGAGTTTCGTTTCAAGGATCGGTTAGAGTTTTGTTTTAAGGATCAGTTCTGATTTCTGTAGGTGGATTTGTGCTTGTGACCAAGGTTTGTTTTCTTGATAAATTTCAGTTTTAATTGATTGTGTTCACTAGTTTAATTTCTTCCATATTTTAGATTATCACAAATCAAAACCCCCCAATTGCATAACGTATAGCATAAAAATCTAAACTAAATCTTCCTCGTGGGATCGATCCCTTGCTTGCTCTATAGTATCTTGTGTGTTTTAAGCTAGGGTAATTAATTTGTGTGACCGCGACTTCGCAACACTTAGCAATAAATTGTTCACAAAAATAACTTAGAGTTCCGCTCTAGCAATTATCAACAACAATCATAGAAAATATGCATAGGAAAACAATCATACTCATTCATAATACAAACTGAAACAACCATACTTATTCATAATATAAACTGAAAATAAAAAGAAGAATAAATCTCACGGTTCTTGAAATCCGAAGGTTTGTTGTGTCCTTGCAACCAAGAAAAGAGCTTAGTCTTGCATAACTATTGAACAACTACTCTTAAAGAATGAAGAGAGCATGATTTTTTGGGTTTGTAGAGGAGAGAATTTGTGTTTCTTCACTTCTGGCTGCTGCCCCCCTTCTCTCCTCTCTCGGCTGCTGCCCTCCTTCTCTCCTCTCTCTCTTTCTTTTTATATGCTAAGAAACCCTAGTTCCTAATTTACAAAGTAGTCCTCCCTTAAGTTGACAATTGACATTTAAGTACTTCAATAACTATTTTCCCTAAAAAAGAGAAATAGCCTTGCATGAAATCTTCAAACTCTGACTTAGAGGAGCTAAATTGCTGATATAAAAACTTGGATGACGGTTTAGAAGCTTCGAAACGTAATTTGGACTCATTTCTTCACGAAACCTAATTGCTAGCAGAATTCAGTTGTCATCTTTGAAAAATCATATCTCCCTCATCTGACATCTTTTTTGGATGAAATTTGGAGCGTTTATATACCTTTGAGTCAGGAATCCAAAAAAAGTGAGTTTGCATAAATTGGACTTCTATAGCTCTAGATATTGAATTTTGAATAGACAAAGGTCAACAATGGCAGAATGCGAGATTTGACTTTGAAGGATGTGATTTTCATGATCTTCCTCTTTTTATTTTTCTTGCATTATATTTCCAGAAAGGTATGGATGTTAGCTTTTTAGTGCCACTGGAATCACTTCATTTCGATCTCTAGAACTCACGCTCTGCACAAAACATTGACTGAACGTCAAATCACGCATGAGGGGTAAGGGAATGATGAAATAACATCTATCTTAGCTTTATCAACTTGTAATCCACGTAAAGACACAACATGCCCAATAACTATTCCTTGTTCTACCATAAAATAACACTTTTCATAGTTCAAGACAAGGTTTGTTTCAATGCACCTTTTTAGGATCAAAGATAAATTTTCTAGACATTTATCAAAATAATCACCATACACCATGAAATCATCCATAAAAACCTCGATTATTCTTTCAACATAGTCAGAAAAAATACTCATCATGCATCTTTGAAAAGTTGCAGGAGCATTACAAAGACCAAAAGGCATTCTCCTATATGCATATGTACCAAATGGACAAGTAAATGTAGTTTTTTCTTGATCCTCAGGATTAATAACAATCTGATTGTATCCACTATATCCATTAAGAAAGCAATAAAAAGACTTACCTGCTAGGCATTGAAGCATTTGATCAATGAATGGTAATGGGAAATGATCTTTGCGTGTAGAAAGATTGAGCTTTCTGTAATCAACACACATTCTCCATCCACTCGAGATGTGAGTAGGAATGAGCTCATCATTTTTGTTTTTCACCAATGTGATTCCGGTCTTTTTAGGCACCACATGGATTGGCGCCACCCATTTACTGTCAGTGATGGGGTAAATGACTCCTGCATCTAACAGTTTAAAAATTTTAGCTTTCACTACCTCCATCATAGGTGGGTTCAACCTCCTTTGCAGTTCCCTTGTTGGTTTTGCGTTGTCCTCCAATAGTATATGATGCATACACATTGAGGGACTAATGCCCTTGATGTCAGCTAAAGTCCATCCAATGGCCATTTTGTGATCACACAACAACTTCACAAGTTTTTCCTCTTGTATACTTGTCAAACCTTTTGCTATGATAACGGGAAGTGTATTGTTGTTGCCAATGAATACATACTTCAAATTATCGGGCAAAGGTTTTAATTCTAACTCGGGGGCCTGTAAAATAGATGGCAAAAGCTTTTTATGTGAGAGTAATAAATCAATAAAGACATTACCATGGGGAACGGTTTGTAAAGCTTGTAAGGCCAATACTGATTCGTTTATGTTTTGGGGAACACATATGTGCCTCTCCATCTCTTTTATCTTGGTGAAATCATAGTCATAGCTCAAAGCTATGCTTAATCCATCTTTACAATCAAAATCACAAACTTGCTGCACACACTTATCAATTTGGTCATAGCATGTGATAGAATAAACATTGCTATAAGGATATTTCATTGCATCATGAAAATTGAATTCAATTTTTTCATCTCCTACCTCCATAGACAAGGTATCCTTACCACAATCAATCTTTGTGTTGGCAGTTTTCAAGAATGGTCTTCCAAACAATATAGGAGTGCTGGTTGATGAATCACAAGAATCATGTTCCATATCAAGAATATAAAAGTCACATGGAATAACCAAAGTATCAATCTTGACTAGGACATCCTCTATCACACCAAGTGGGTAAACCAAACTACGATCCGCAAGTTGTATTACAATGCTAGTTTTATGCAAAGGCTCAAGACTAAAAGAATCATAAACATGTTTGGGCATAACACTAATGGATGCACCTAAATCACACAAGGCCCTCTTGAAACTAGCATTACCAATAACACATGGGATAATAAACGCACCTGGGTCCTTTTGCTTCAAAGGCATATTCTTTTGAACAACAGCAGACACAACTTCACCCATACTTACCATTTCATGACCTTTCAATTTGAAAGCTCTCTTGGTAGTACACAACTCCTTCAAAAATTTAGCATACTTGGGAATTTGCTTGATAGCATCAAGCAAAGGAATGTTGAGTTCTACTTTTTTGAAAACCTCTAAAATCTCTTTTTCTTTGTCCTCTTTCTTTGACTTAGAAGAACTCACAGGAAAGGGTGGAATTGCTTTAAAACTGGAATTCATTGAGTGAGGAGTTACCTTTGGAGTGTTGGTCGATGTTTTAGTTTGTGAAGGAGGATGATATTCCTTCTTTGTACTCAATTTAGTTTCTATCTCTTCTTCTTCCTCCATCTCAATTTGTTTTGACCTTTTCTCTTCAAGTTCTTTCCCACTTCTCAACATGATCGCACTAACATTCTCTTTTGGATTCAATGCTTGGGAGGGCAATTTTCAATTCATTTGTGCCTCCAATTTCCCTACCCTTGAAGCTACTTGCCCCATTTGCTTCTCCAAGTTGTGAATACTTGACCTTGTTTCCTGTTGAAAAGACATGACATTTTGTTGCAAGGTAACAGTATTAGAAGCCAAAGTTTTCATCATCTCATGAAGATCATCATTGGACCGTAACATTGGAGTTTGTGAATGGAGGGGGTTGTCTTGCTTGATAATTCTGTTGGGGCTGAAATCTATGGGGATGGAATTGTCGGCCTTGATTGCCTTGTTGGGATGGGTTGCCATAGCGTAAGTTGGGATGATCTCTCCATCCGGGATTGTACGTGTTGGAAAAGGGATCATATTTATGCTGGGGCTGTCCGTTGAATGCTCCATCAATTGCATGAGCTTGTTCAATGTAATCTTCTTTCATTGTTGGGCACATATCCGAAGCATGTCCTTGTAAGGAGCATATGCTACAAACTTTCACTTGCTGCACATTTCCACAAGCCAAAGAACGCACAAGAGAAGTAAGATCATTAACTTTATTTTCAAGGTTAGAAATACTTACCTCATTTACTCGTTTGTTGGAGAAGTCTCCACGAGTGCCAAACTGTTTTGAGTTAGCTACCATGTTTGAGATCAATTGGCGTGCAGCCTCGGGTGTCTTATCCACCAATGCGCCTCCACTTGCAACATCAATGATACTACGGTCAGTAGGCATCAATCCTTCATAGAAATATTGAATGAGCAGTTGATCGAGTATTTGATGATGAGGGCATTGAATGCATAGTTGCTCAAATCTTTCCCAATACTCGGAGAGTGTCTCTCCATGAGATTGCCGAATCCCACATATTTCTTTCCTTATGTTGGCAACTCGAGATGCTGGGAAATACTTCTCAAGGAAAATCTTTTTCATGGCATTCCAAGTTCCAATAGATCCTGGGAGAATAGAGAAAAGCCATGCATTTGCTACCCCTTTTAAAGAGAAAGGGAAAGCTTTCAACTTAACTTGTTCTTCATCAACTCCATTCGGTTTCATGCCAACACAAACCATATGGAACTCCTTGAGATGAGTATGAGGATCTTCTCCTGCAAGACCATTAAATGTTGGTAACAAATGTATAAAACCAGATTTGAGCTCAAAGTTTACATTATTGTCAATGTTTATGCATAGTGGCTGATTTTCCACATTAGGAGCAGCAAGCTCCTTGAGTGTTTGTTACTGATTTTCCACGTTAGGAGCAGCAAGCTCCTTGAGTGTTTGTTGTCGTGCAATAACCATGGTGTTGAGGCAAGCTTCCTTGCGTAACCTGAGTAAAGTTTTTTCTATTTCGAGATCCAACTGCACTTGAATTTGATTAGTAGAACGGGTTACTGGTATAAATCATCAAGAAAACTCAAAAGAAACCAATCACACAAGAGACCGAAAACAATGCAAATTGTACGAAAATCCTACGCTAGAAAACTAAAACTACCTAAAACCCTTAGAAAACAGTGGAATTTGGCCTCACTAGGGTGGGGCTAGTAGATTTCTACTAGTCTTGTTCAGAACGTCGTTTTCCTTCAGGAAAAGAAAATCCGAAACCTAATTCCACAAACAATTCTGTTTTGAACAGTATCGCCACCGCAAATAAACAGTACTGCCGCAAAAAAAAAATTATGTTTCTTTTTTTTTTTTTACCGCAAATAAACAGTACTGCCAAAAAAAAAAATTCTGTTTCTCTTTTTTTTTTTAAGAAATATAAAAAAAAAATCACAGCAACTAAAAATAACAGTACAAGCACAAGAATCAACTAAAATTACTTCCCCGGCAACGTCGCCAAAATTTGTTGCGATGTCGTGGTCGCACAAATTAATTACCCTAGCTTAAAACACAACACACA
>NW_011501822.1:0-7611 GCF_000495115.2 Populus euphratica
CCTCCCATTTCTCATCCAGCAAGATATTTGTTGTCTTCACATCACGATGAATGACAGTGTGCTTTGCACCTGTGTGAAGGTAATGCAACCCACGGGCAGCACCGATGCAAATCTCTAGGCGTTGAGTCCATGAAAGTGGGGGATTATCAGTTCTGTAGAGATGATCACGAAGCGTCCCCCGAGCCATATAATCATACACCAGGATCATCTCATTATTCTCATTACAGTAACCAATTAGAGAAACCAAATGGCGGAATCTAAGCTGGGAGAGCATCTCGATCTCTGTCCTGAACTCGGTTGCACCCTGCTGTGAACTTGGATTCAATCGCTTGATCGCAGCACGATTGACTCCACCATCAAATAATCCTTTGTACACGTTACCAAAGCCACCAACACCAATAATGAAAGAATCGTCGAAGTTGTTTGTAGCTGCTATGATCTCAACTAGCGAGAAACGGTAGCATAGGTCAGAAGGTAGAGATGACCTGTGGGTCTTTGTTGACTTTCTTCAAGAGGAAACAAGAGGGCTTAAGTTTGAAGCTGCATCACCAGAAACCAAGTCCTTGAATTTTTGGACTCTTCTCCGGAAAATCAAGAGAAATAGAACTGTGACGACAACAATGCCCGAAACAGCAGCACCAATAATGGCGACTGTTCTTCGGATATGCTTTGGCTTTGTTGAGGTCGCGCTAGGAGGAGTATTACTAATGGGGCTGTCCGGATACGCGTCAGGATCTGGTCCGGCAAGATTGTCTGATTTGCTCAATTTGAAGATTTCAGCGCCATTCAACATTGCATCCAAGGCATTAGTAGACTGAATAGGGTGCAATGCAATTGACAAATTCTGTATCCCTTCGTTTCCTCCGGCATCCATCATCACTACGTAATCTTTGTATATGGGAACCCCATATCCATCAGCCCACAAGATTATATCTGCGTAACGCTCTGCCGTTTGATCAGCGATATATATTTTAAAGACTAGATCGCCTTTTTGCAATATGATCGGTATAAACTGACAGAAATGAAGCCTTACAAGATAGGTGAAAGCGGAGTGGACCGGAAACTCCCAAGTCATATTGTATTTCTCATTTACAGTAGAATTGGGCCCCATGGTCCTAGCAGTTCGATAGAGTACGTCAGGTGCAGCATAGCGAGTGTGGATATTATACTGAAGTTGAAGAGTGTCATTAATAAATTGAAAAGCGCTTGGTCGAGCATCCGTCAAGTAATCGGGATCCCTTAACCAACTTCGAAACATGCCATTGTCGTTGGGCGGTGTGATCTCTCCCCCACCCACATTTACTCGGTACATGATCTCTAAAGCAGTTTTGTTTTGAAGGGGAAGATAGACCTCGTGGTTAACATCATACGGCCCTGGGTCATCTCCTGCAGTGTAATAAAGATTGGTGGGCATGGATACGATTTCAATCCCGTTGATGAAAGCATATGCATCAGCAACATGAGGGCTTGGCGTGAACGTTATGCTCAGATTTGTCTGCTCATCTTCAACATTTAAGATGAATTCTCTGGCGTAACCTCCTCGTTCACCACGTGGGTCAGTGTAATGGAAGCCACTGGAGTTGCTAAGAAAGGTATAGCGACCGGTTGTGACAGAAAAAGATGCTTTAGACCTGTTGAAACCAGTGTAGGAAGCTGGATTGAAATGGAGGCGAACAAACTTAGGTCCTGTTGTTGTGACAGGAAATGTGTAGGTGAATTGGGAGAGAGAGACGCGAGCAGTAGAATAAGGTACAGAGCTATTGGAGGCTCCATTTGCCGTGAGATTTGTTGAGGGGCTGTCTTGATCTAGAAGGGCCACTTTTGAGTTGATGTCTGCAGTCCAGCTTCTATCGTTTCGAAAACTATCGGCGGATGAACCACAATCAAGCGCTATGCTATCAAGAGGGACGTAAGGTGGTGGTGGATCCCCGGTTACAAGGATGGTGAGTTGGAGGAACAGGAAGGAGAGGTGCAGAGGTGTGATCAGAGGTAAGTTTGTGAGAGAGAGATATTTGCTGCTGCCGCTACTCATTTTGTTTTTGGCCATAGGAGGAGACATGAAGAAATCAAGAGGAGAAGCTCCTTTTAATTATTATATGCTGAGAGGTGTAAATTTAAGTCATGCAATAGTTGACTGGTTCTAATTCTTTTTTTTATTTTTTTATTTCTTACGTATTAAATTAGAGTACAAAAGGAAATTTAGGAATTCCTTGTAAAATCGTTTTCAAGTATTAGTAATTATAAAAGTCTCATTGAGCAGTATCAATGTAGCATTTGGCAAAGGGACAATACATGGAAGACCTTCGAAAGGTCTTTGATAGTACGAGTGGGGCATGAAGGACTTCCAAGTCGTTGGCTGTATTCTATCAACTTTAGAGATTTCCGTGTCTTTAGATTTTTCCATTTGATTGGATTGAATAAAAATCCATCCATTTCTTATTTGATATATGTTTTTCTTTATTTTTTTAGGAATATATAATTTTTAAAGATGTTGCTCAATTGAAGCAATTTGGTATTCCTTTATATTAAAAGCAATCTAGGATAATTTCATGATCAAAAGAATCTGTATGTATAGACATCTCAAAGATATTGATCTAGAAAATGATCTAAATAATCTAGATACAATCCAATGTATAATAGAATTAAAACTAAAATAAACTAATTATAATAGAACAAAAAAAGAGAAATAGATTGACAACTAAATATTTGAAAAAAAAGTAAATAGTGATAAAGTTTATGGAGGTATATCTAATAATAAAAACATTGTTTAGAACAAGTAAAACACCTAACTTTGTAGGATACAACTAATCAATGGTTACGACAACTTACCAATACTGTGAAATATATTTCGATAAATCTTTCTTGTAAGGGTGAGTAAAAAAATTAAAAACTAATTAAACTAAAAAAATTAGAAAAAATAACTAAAAAAATAAATCATGAAAAAAAAACCATTAAACCAATTAGAATAGTTAAAAAAACCCAACTGATTTGGTTCGGTTTCTGTTTCATAAGCTTGAAACTGAAAAACCAAACCGAACTGAAATTAATAACCTAGCCAAACCGAAAAAACCGAGCCAAATAAAAATCAAACCCATTAGAAATTACAAAAAAAAACTCCAAAAAACAATATAATTTTTGGTTTTTAACATAAAATAACGAAATAAAGCCTGAACCAAAGCCAAACCAAAATTAATCGGTTGGGTTTTGTTTTTGTTCTAAAATAACCGAACTTAACTGAAACCAGTCAGTTTGAACTGGTTTCGGTTTGATTTTTTAAGTCAATTTGGTTATTTTTTAAGTAAAAAACAAACCGAACCGAAAATAATCACCTCTATTTTTTTGTTATAAATAACGTAACAAGACTTTAATATAATATGACTCGTCTTGCTAAACTAGTAAAATAAAAGGAAATTAGATAAATATAGGTTGCATTAACTTTTATTTATAAAAAAGATTACATGAAGATTGATAAGAGTTAGGATTACATGAAGATTGATAAGAGTTAGCACATAATATATATTATAAGGGAGGAATTCGCTTTGTCTTTAAAATAGACTTGTTTATAATAGGGATTTTCCACACACATATATTTGTCATGTGATTTTCATAAAAACCGAACTTGATTTTAGATTCTAATTTAACATGCCATGATGGGAAAAAAATCAACTTCATTATCAAACAAGTTTGGTAATAGGGATTGCCGTTGAGGGAAAGTTCATTATGCAAAAATGGAAAAAATATTGTTTAAAATATCCATATATCAGTGTTATGATTTTTTACTAGTGAATGAAAATATTGATCTATTAATGCTAAATACACATCAAGAGAAATACTTATTCTCATTCATCATAATTAATATTCTCTATCTAATTAACTAGAAATAATTAAACACCATATACTAAAAATTCTTTTATTTGTCACCATGCAACCAAAGTCTCAAGACCTAAAATAAAAGGAGAAATGGGGATCGAATTCTTTTTTCTTTTTTCTTTTTGTCATAAAGTTCATGACGAATTAAAAGATTGTTAATTAGATATTAGAAACCTTTTTCCTCATGATCAGCACAAACTTTTGAGTGATTCAAACCTTGCTTTGAGTTGATTAATTATCCCCTCTCTTTTTTTCACATCTTATGAAGTATAAACAGGCAGTGAAAGGGAAATCAAGAAGTATACTGGATTGAACAAAAAAAAAATATAAAGGGTCAATTTTTAAAAGAGGCAAAGTTTCACGCACGTTATGAGGCAACAAGCAGAGTGGTTTTAAAAATAAAATACATCTATACAAAAAATTAAAACAATTATAGATAAATTAAAAATACCTCTAAACGAATTAAAAAATAACTGTCATTTCAAGAGACTCTCTAAAGAAATGCTGTTGATCCACACTAGCATGAAATTGATCTCTTGTGATGTCATTTAATTTCATGTTTAGGAAAACATAAGCTAACCAGTCAATCATTGCCACATTCCCCACCTCCCTTAGCTGCTTGCTTTTATATTTGATTAGATAGACAGCATTAAGAAGAGCTAGCTAAAAATTAGAGAGATACGATGAAGAGTCTTTCCTTGTCTGCTCTAACATTGTCGTTGTTGATGATGATGATAATGCTCAACACAGAAAGTTGCGGTGCTAGTATTTCACTACCGGAAATGGACGGTGACGTCCCCTTGTACTCCATAGCTGATTCCAACATAGATTTGGAGTTCATGATGGATTCTGAAATTAACAGGATTCTTAATACTGGCTCTCTCCCTGTTGTAGATGGTGCTTCCGATCCTTCCAAACCAGTGTTTGATGGCGGCCAAGGTAATCGATACAACTTGGGTATGGTTCCTGATGGTAAACCGAGTTGCCTGGATCCGTACAAACGCGACTGCAAGTAGTTTCTTTCATATACTAGCAGTTATTCCATGCCCATGATATGTACCTATTTTTAGGGAGCTTGTTAATTCCCTTTCTACGACTGTCATTATTATCTATTGGAATCGAGTGGGTGTCGAATTTAATCATATAATACTCATGGTAGATTATATTTTGCTTTAAACTTCATATTACGTTACTTGTGGTTGATATCAATTACAACTAGAGAAAAGAGTAGGATTAATTCGAGGAAATCCACAGCCTCAAATTACGTTACTTGTGGTTGAGAATATAGATATAAAGAAAAGTGTTGTCATAGAGAAGATATAACCCTTGCAGAGGCTAGGGAGACAGAGGGGGCCATGGCCACCCCTGAAGCTTAAAAAATATGTTATACTCAATGTTTCTCTCATGTAAAACAACTTTTTCAGTGCTCGATCACTAATACCAACTTACTGTAAGTGTCTCTACGATGGGTAAAGGAAAAGGATCAAACCCAACATTTCCGTTCTCCAGAATGATTTCATGCTTCTCGTTTATTAATTATTTTCGTAGTGAAAATGGGATATGGATAGCATGGTTGCCTTGGCTTTCTGGGTTACACAACCAATTTGGCTGCTGGACAACTCCAAGCTACATTCCATGGTTTGTGCCAGCATGAATTCTTGGGTCCAAAATTGTTATTTTTTAAACTGAATCTAAGTAAGCTTTACATGCTGCTAATGGTTCAAGCAGTTGTCATCCATGGTATGCAATTATCATGAATATTCGGTCTCTTATGCAGCAGAGGTGGCTGTCACATACTTTGAGAGAGGGGAATGCTTGCGCTGATTGCCTTGCTAAGAATGGTGCGCAGCAGTCTAGTGGTTTTCATCATTTGCACTATCCTAGAGCTGGGTTATGCCTCGTTTACTCTCTGATCATTCGAGCTCGTCTTTCTTGAGACCCTAGTGTTGGTTTCTTCTTCCCCTCAATCGCTATCTCTCCTTGTTTTTTGTGTTCCATAATGCTTTTCTTTTCCTCCTTGTTCCATCGTTATCTCTATTTATTGAGGTTTTGTTGCATCACTATCTCTGTGTTCCATCATCTTTTCCCTTCTTTTTGAATTGTGGTGTGGAGTTGTTAAGACCCCACCATGTGTATGCGTTACCATTTGCATGTGTTTTGTTTTATCTTTTATATTTAAAATTTATCCTTGAGTTTAGAATATCATTATGCATTCTTCAATATAAAACTAATATTTTATATTTTATGTCCCTTTAATATTCTTTTTTATTTAATATAATTAATTGTTAATAAATGTTTACATGGAGGGAGCTTCATTCAAGATAGTATTAACATGATATATCATGTTAGTTTAATTTTAGCCCATTGAATTAAATCAAGGGCTAACAGATACTTTTTGCCTGCTTAACTAAATTTATTTCCTTTTATGTTTCAATTATATATATGCATAATTTGTAAAGATAAAAACCTTCTCCCATCTCATGAGTTAAAAAAAAAAAATCTTCCATAACCATTCAAATTAGTGATGGAAATGGGTGCCCTATAAAATCCAAGCCAATGAGAACGTTTATAAGTAGTATTTTTTTTTTACAAGCAAATGAGTCGCGTACATACCTCTCTTGTGTTGTGATTTAAAAACCCGAATCCAATATTTTTTTATTTTTTTTGTCCTGTATATTCCCAAATAATTTATCTTTTAAGATAAATGTATTATTAGGTTGATATTTTGATTATATATTAGCGTGATAATAAAATTTAATATTTATAATAATAATAATAGAAGGTAAATGACCTTCTTGGAAACCTTTCTTCAATTTGGAATCTATTTATAGAGTTGTGGAGTATTATTGAAACTAAATTTACTAAGCCCACTAGGATAAAATTAGAAAGAGAAGTTTGCCCTAAACCCATGAAACGGGATGATAAACAAAATAAAATGCTTTAAGATTCGTGGAGACTTTATGGAGTTCATACTATTATCAAACAAGTAGATAGATTGCCGTCGAGGGAAAGTTCATTATGCAAAAATGGAAAAAATATTATTTAAAATATCCATAAGTTAGTGTTATGTTTTTATACTGGTGAATAAAAATATTGATTTATTAATACTAAATAAACATCAAGAGAAATACTTATTCTCATTCATCATAATTATTTTAGGATATGTTTAGAATTATGGTAGAGGTGCAGTTTAAAATATTTTTTATTTAGAAATATATTAAAATAAATTTTATTTTATTTAAAAAAAATTATTTTTAATATCAACATATTAAAATGGTTTAAAAATATAAAAAATTATTTTAAATAACAAATATTTTAAATTTTAAAAAAATATAATTTATACGGCATCTCATTCTTAATGAGATTCTTAATCTTGTAATAAAAGATTGTTTACTGTATCTCATGTAAAAAAGATTGTTGAACTGTCTCAAAAGTAAAAGGATTGTTGTTAGAAGTTGGCTTTGGCCCCAAGGGAAGAAAACAACTCTTGATTTCGTGTGTGTGTGTGTCTATATATATATATATATATATATATAAGTAGAAAAGTTGATTAGCTTCTCTTTATGAAAAGAATCATTAATTTTAAAAATTAATGTGAGTTGAGTTTTTTTTAATTAATTATTTTAATTTTATTTTAATCTAATGTATATGGTCATAAAGTTTGTAATTTCATCCAATTAAAAAGTTTTTTTTGTTATTGTTTTTTAAAATTAGTTTTTTATATAACTTTACTCCTTAATT
>NW_011501822.1:11031-21423 GCF_000495115.2 Populus euphratica
GGTAAAGGAAAAGGATCAAACCCAACATTTCCGTTCTCCAGAATGATTTCATGCTTCTCGTTTATTAATCATTTTCGTGGTGAAAATGGGATATGGATAGCATGGTTGCCTTGGCTTTCTGGGTTACACAACCAATTTGGCTGCTGAACAACTCCAAGCCACATTCCATGGTTTGTGCCAGCATGAATTCTTGGGTCCAAAATTGTTATTTTTTAAACTGAATCTAAGGAAGCTTTACATGCCTCTAATGGTACAAGCAGTTGTCATCCAAGGTATGCAATTATCATGAATATTCGGTCTCTTATGCAGCAGAGTTGGGGGTGTAGACTGTAACGTACTTTGGGAGAGGGGAATGCTTGCGCTGATTTCCTTGCCAAGACTGGTGCGCAGCAGTCTAATGATTGAGCTGGGTTATGCCTCGTTTACTCTGTGATCATTGGAGCCCTTCTTTCTTGAGACCCTAGTGTTAGTTTCTTCTTTTCCTCTGTATTTCAACAACTATATTTCTATTTCTTTCCTGGTCCCCCTCCGCAATCTCTCTCTCTCTCTCTTTTTTGCGTTCCATAATGCTTTTCTTTTCCTCCTTATTCCATCATTATCTCTATTTATTGAGGTTTTGTTGCATAACTATGTTTGTGTTTCATCATCTTTTTCTTTTTTTTTTCTTTATATGGGGTGTTTGGGTCAACTTACGCGCACCATAACTAATTTTCACGGTCCACTGAACATCCTGCAAGCCCAGGAAGCAGGTAAGGCACCGTGAAAGTGATAGGTGTGCATGGTAAGGCTCAAACTCAGGTGTAAAGAAAGGAAACAAGTCTTTCCTATCGACTAGAACCTCGCGCATAACTGTTCCATTCTCTTTGAATTGAGGTGTAGTGTTGTTAAGACCCCACCATGTATATAAGTTTTGTTTTGTCTTTTATGTTTCACGTAACATAATTTAAAATTTATCCTTGAATTTAGAATCTCATTATGCATTTTTTAATGTAAAACTAATATTTATATTTTATTTCCCTTTAATATTTTTTTTATTTAATATAATTAATTGTTAATAAATGTTTATATGGAGAGAGCTTCATTCAAGTTAGTATTAACATGATGTATCATGTTAGTTTAATCTTAGTGATGGAAATGGGTGCCCTACAAAATTCAAGTCAATGGGAACGTTTACAAGTAGTATTTTTTTTTTTTTTGATAAGCAAATGAGAAAGACAGCGGCGTACGTACCTCTTGTACTGTGAACTAAAAACCCAAATCTAATATATACATTGCACCGTGGATTGGATTGCTATAATACAATTATATTTTTATCACTTTTAGTTATAGCCAAGAAAGAACAAATTCAGGGACAAAATAGTTTTTTCATGAAATTCAATTGATATTGTCAACATAAAAAGGGTAAATTAATCTTTTTATATTTTTACCATCTTTTATTTGTCCTTTATATTGTGTATTCGCGCATCCGGCCATAAAAAACAGTTGATCTTTAGATTTTGTTTTGCCACAAGTTAGTCTTTAAAAAAAAAATTTATATATAGATTTTTTTCAACATATTTTTTGTGTTTAAAAAAATCTAACTGAAAATAAAAAAAAATTTATATATATATATAATCAAATAAATAAAAAATTATATGTGTTATTAAGTAGACAAAAAACTATAAACAATAACTAAAATTAAAACTGGAAAAATCAAGAGACAAAAATAGATTAAAATATTTAATTTTATAAGAAAAGATATTTATATGATTGTGTTTGCTAAATTTATTGATTAAA
This sequence comes from Populus euphratica, assembly GCF_000495115.2. NCBI lineage: Eukaryota > Viridiplantae > Streptophyta > Magnoliopsida > Malpighiales > Salicaceae > Populus > Populus euphratica. The sequence continues at coordinate 12,808 of NW_011501822.1, forward strand.
ATAAGTTTTTTATTCAATCAAATGATAAAAGAAATAAATACACACATATTAAATTAAATAAATAAAAGAAAAAAAGGAATAATATGCGAGACTGCACATATTAGAAATATTATTTGAAAATAATTTTTTTATTTTTAAAAATAAAATTAATCTATATAAAAGATTAAAAAAATTATAGATAAATTAGAAGAACCTCCTAAAAAATTAAAAAATAATTGTCTTTCTCTTAACAACATAAAAAAAGGAGGATATTGATCTAAATATAAATATAAAAATATAAAAAAGAATTGATTTAAAAAATAAAAATATAAAAAACAAAAATAGAAACAAAGACCACAAGTTGCTGGACCTAGCAAGCCAGGTAAGCGTGCTTGGCCTATTTTGTTAAGGCCCCATGCGCGTTGACTTTTTTTTGTTACAAATTATTTATGAAAAATATAAGATGATGTGTCACCCGTGGGCTATATTTTTTTTTTCTTTTATACATGCATGCTTTTTAGATGCATTTTTACATAAAAATATTAAAATTTTAAATTAAAAGGTCCATACATACATGTAATCAAATAGATCGACAACTATGTGAATTAATAATAAAAAAGATATTGATGATAACTAAAAAGAAATTTTAAAAATTCAAATGTGTTAATAAACGAAATATTTACCTTGTTGTGTTTTTTGAATTTTTTTATTAAAATTAATATTTTTATTCAATCAAATGATATTAAAAATAAACACACTTATTAAATTGATCAAATAAAATAAAAGTGAAAAAAATATTATGCAAGGTTATACATATTATGTTATCTGAAAATAAATATTTTTTATTTTTAAAATAAAATTCTTATATACAAAAAGATAAAAGAAAATTTTTTTGATGAATTAGAATGAGTTTTTCAAAAATTAAATACAAACAACACTATAAAAACATAATCTCTATCCAAAAAAAACACAAATGAGGGATATTAATTAAAATATAAATTTGAAAAATATTAAAAAAAACACATAAAAATACTAATAGAAAAAGGCAATATATAAAAGAAATTATTTGATTGTTGTGATTTAACTCGTTAAACTCATGATCTAAAAATAAATTTAACTCATTTTGGTTCAATATTTTTTCCCCTTAAATATTTATTCAACTTTTAACATAAAAAAATAAATTCGTAACCCGGATCATAAACTCAACTGGATTTAATATTTATTTCCATTAAATTTTAAAAAAAATAAAAATAAACCATTTACCTAGATCATGAACTCAACTGGATTCAATAAATTATTTTTTCTTAAATTTATACTTAACCTTTAAAAAAAAATTAAAAACACATAACACAATAAAAAAAATTATATCCAAACAAGGATTAGAAAATAAAAAAATTATAGATAAATTATATTAATTGAAACATAAATTTAAATTATCTAAAAACAGATATATATAAAAAATATAAAAAAATTAATATAAAAAATATCCAATTGTTATATCCTAACATTCTTTTCTCGGTTTTCTATACAATAGAGTTTTCAAAAGGGGCTTCTAATCCATAGACCATGCAGAGATTTCATATATAATTAAAAAAAAAAAAAAAAAGAGCGAACGTGTTGATAACAATACCTCAAAAAATTCAGAAAGGAAAGGCGATGTCACGAATAACCAGACGTGGTATCTTGCAGTCCTTGTATAATCGGACCGTAATAATAACAGTGAATGGGAAAAAAAGAAAAAGGAAAAAACACACAGAGCGCAGCTCTAAGAGCTAGTGGCTAGTTACGTAATAATCTTATAGAACTCTTTGCTGTCTATTAGGATTAAGTATCTTTTTCTGAATGATTTTAAAGATATAGGGTCCATGTCCATTTGGTACATTATTTGAAAATAAATAAGTTTTTAAATACTGATATGAAAATTATCAAAAATAAAACTCTAAGGGTGCTCCATGGCTCACTGTAAAGATAGATGTTTTACACCGTAGATCGCTATAATACAATTATATTTTTATCACCTTTAGTTATAGCCAAGAAAGAACAAATTTAGGGACAAAATAGTTCTCTCATGAAATTCAATTGATATTTTCAACATAAAAAGGGTAAATTAGTCTTTTTCATATTTTTACCATCTTTTCTGGGTCCTTTGTATTGTGTATTCGCGCAGTTGGGCATAAAAAACAATTGATATTTAGATTTTTTTTTTTTGCCAATTTTCTTTTAATAAAAGATTTTATATATAGATTTTTTTTCAACTTTTTTTTTTGTATTTAATAAATTCTAAGTGAAAATAAAAAATTTTATAATCATAAACAATAATTAAAAATAAAACTGAAAAAATAAAGAGATAAAAGTAGATTAAGATATTTAATTTTATAAGAAGAGATATTTATATGATTGTGTTTGCTAAATTTATTGATTAAAAAAAATTATTCAATCAAATGATAAGAAAAATAAATACACACACATTAAATTAATTAAATAAAAAAAGAATAATATGCAAGGTGGCACATATTAGAAATATTATTTAAAAATAATTATTTTTATTTTTAAAAATAAAATTTGTCTATACAAAGGATTAAAAAAATTTAGATAAATTAAAAAAACCTCCTAAAAAATTAAAAGTGTAGTTAAAAAATAATTATCATTTCAAAAAGGCTCTTTGAACAACATAAAAAACTTAATTTAAATATAAATAAACATATAAATAAAGAATTAATTTAAAAAATAGAAACACAAAAAACAAAAACAATGGCCATAAGCTATTGGACCTCGCAAACTAGGTTCGCATGCTTAGCCCATTTTGTTAGGGCCTATATATGCTGATTATTTTTTTTTGTTGTTGCAAATTGTTATGAAAAAATAAGATAATACGTCACTTTTGGGTTATATTTTTTATCTTTTACAAAAACATTATACATACATGCTTTTTTATGCATTTTTTACATAAAAATATTAAAATTTTAAATTAAAAAGTTGATGCATGCATGTAATCAAATAGATCGAGAACTATGTAAATTATTAATAATAAAAAAGATATTGATGATAATTAAAAATAAAATTAAAAGATTCAAATGTGTTAATAAACAAAATATTTACCTGGTTATGTTTTTTGAATTTTTTATTAAAATTAATATTTTTATTCAATCAAATGATATTAAAAATAAACACATATATTAAAGTGATTAAATAAAATAAAAGTGGAAAAAAAATATTATGCAAGACTATACATGTTATGTTATCTGAAAATAAATATTTTTTATTTTTAAAATAAAATTCTTGTATACAAAAAGATAAAAGAAAAATTGATGATGAATTATAATGATTTTTCCAAAAATTACATACACACAAGACTATAAAAAAAATCTCAATTCAAAAAATAATCAACAAAAAAAACACAAATAAAGGATATTAATTAAAATATAAATTTAAAAAATATTTAAATAAACACATAAAAAATACTAATAGAAAAAAGCAATATCAGGTAAAAAAAATTATTTGATTATTATGGTTTAACTCATTAAACTCATGACCCGGACAATAAATTTAACTCAATCAGGTTTGATAGTTTTTTTCTTTAAATATTTATTCAAATTTTAATAGAAAAAAATAAATTCATGACTCAGATCATAAACTCAACCAGGTTTAATATTAGTTTTCATTAAATTTTAAAAATATAAAATAAATTATTTATCTAAACCTTGAACTTAATTGGATTCAATAAATTATTTTTCTTTGAGTTTATATTCAATCTTTCTAAAAAAATTTAAAACACACAACATGATAAAAACAAATTATATAAAAAAATGAAAAAATCATAGATAAGTTATATTAATTAAAATTTAAATTTAATTATCTAAAAACAGATATATATAAAAAGATAGCAATATAAAAAAAATCCAATTGTTATAATTTAATTCATTAAATTCATACTTGATTCTATAAACTCAATTGAATTCAATATTTGTTTTATGGCTTAACTCATTAAGTTTCTATAAAATCAATTGAATTGAATATAAAAAAGCAATATAAAAAAAATCCAATTGTTATGGCTTAACTCATTAAGTTTCTCTATAATGGTTAAAGGAAAGAGATCAAACCCAACTTTTCCGTTCTTCAGAATGATTTCATGCTTCTTGTTTATTAATTATTTTCATGGTGAATATGGGATATGGATAAAAGAACAAAGTGTGATTGCTAATTTATAAAAACAAATAAAAAGATTAGAAAAGAATGAGAAGAATAATAATTTATAAAGAGTTTTTTTTGGAAAGATACAACTTTATATATAGCTATTCTTTATAACTTGTATTTAATGCTTAAAATTATAAGTTTATTTATAATTTTTTTGTCTGGATAATCAAGAAATTATATCTTATATCATTTATAGGCCTCAACTTGAGTTTTCGTAAAAGAACCAGTACCCTATGTCAAATTTTGTCGGCCACCGACATTAGAACACAGTACAGTGCCTTTCGTTTTGTCAAGAGAAATTAATTGTATAGTGTTGTTGATCCATTCAATTCATTCGAGCATTAAAGTGATCTCTTGTGATGTAATTTTTTATATATATGAAAATATGAGCTAAACAATCCAGCGTTGCCACATTCCTCATCTTATCACCTTCAACACCGCCGATCACTGCCACCCTATCCCATGTATACGGAGTTAGCTGATCGCTTTTATCATAGATCAGCATTGAAAGAGCTAGCGAAACATAAGAGAGATACTATGAAGAGTCTTTCCTTGTCTGCTCTAACATTGTCGTTGTTGTTGATGATGATGATGCTCAACACAAAAAGTTGCGGTGCTAGTATTTCACTGCCAGAAATGGACGGTCACGTCCCCTTGTACTCCATAGCTGATGCCAACATAGATTTGGAGTTCATCATGGATTCTGAAATTAACAGGATTCTTAATACTGGCTCTCGCAATGCTGGAGGTGGTGCTCTCAATCCTCATAAACCGGTGTTTGGTGGCGGCCGAGGAAATCGATACAACTTGGGTAAGGGTTCTCCTAATCCGAAATGCAGGTCGCCGTACAAACGCGACTGCAAGTAGTTTCTTTCATATACTAGCAGTTATTCCATGCCCATGATATGTACCTATTTAATTTTAAGGGAGCTTGTTAATTCCCTTTCTACGACTGTCATTATTATCTATTGGAACCGAGTGGGTGTCGAATTGAATCATATAATACTCATGGTAGATTAAATTTTTCTTTAAACTTCATATTAAATTACTTGTGGTTGAGAATTCAGTATATAGATATAAAGAAAAGTGTTGTCATAGAGAAGACATAATCACACACAAACCCTTGCAGAGGCTAGGGAGACAGGGGGCCATGGCCCCCCCTGAAGCTTAAAAAATATGTTATACTCAATGGCTCTCTCATTTAAAACATTTCTTGTGAAACTTATTGATACCGTCTACCCACTAAGTAAAAAATAGACACTAATTCGGTATCACTTACAGCATCAATTGGTACTATTTGCCTTATTTTTATCTTTTGCAAGATAAAAATAAGGATACTTGCTTATAAATAAGCAGTGAATTCTTACTATATAGAGCACACTCAAGAGAGAAATAAGAGAAAAAGAATAGAGTGAGAGAGATAAAATAATCCCATAAAATTATGAGAAATTTGTGAAATAGTAAGTGAGGTGTTTTCTCTTATTATTAGAGAGATTTCAGTTGTTCTCCTATTAGTAAAGAGAGGTTGTAATTTTCACATTACTTAGTAAAATCCTCCTATACTTGCCTGTGGACGTAGCCTAATTTGGGTGAATCACGTAAATTCTTGTGTGTCATTTCTCATTTTATCTTGTCTTTTACCTTCTTTTATCTTGTTGGGTTTGCATGCAGTATCCTAACAATGATATCAGAGCCTTCTGATTGGTGTTATTAATATACAAAAGTTATTCGTGTATACGATTACTATTTAAGTCTACGATACTATTCACATATACGATATTGTTCACATACGTTACTGTTGACGTATATAGAAAGTCAGTGCAGTGATTAAATACAATTTAGAAAGTTCTGTTTAAGAAGATTGGGTTTTAAGCAGGACCGTTTATGACCCCTCTAATCTTTCCTAGGAATTTACTTAGTAAAATATTATTCACACAATTCTATTTCTGTATACGTTACAGATCTGTGAAACAAAGATAGCTGAATGGATCTCCGTGAATATAGTGGCAACAAAGTACGAGAATGAGAGGTTTAATGAGAGTAATTTCTCAATGTGAAAAATGAGAATCAAGGCAATCTTAAGGAAAGACAATTGCTTAGCAGCAATTGAGGATCAACCCGCGAAGATCATTGATGATGCAAAATGAAATGAGATGGATGACAATACTATTGCTAACATATATTTAGCATTAGCCGATGAAGTATTATCAAGTGTGGCGGAGAAGAAAATAGCTAAGGAGATAGGAGAGACTTTAACAAAGCTATACGAGTCCAAGTCTTTGCACAATAAGATTATCTTAAAGCAGAGACTTTATACCCTTCAAATAGCAGAAACCACATCGATGACTGACCACATCAACACAATAAGAACTTTATTTTCACAACTCACTATGTTAAGTCAATAAATAGAGAAAAATAAATGTGTAGAGCTTCTACTTTAAAGTTTTCCTGATTCGTATGATCAATTTATTATCAAATTGACCAATAATATCCTCTTAGACTATTTAATCTTTGATGATGTTGCAGTCGCTATCTTGGAAGACGAAAATAGGCGCAAAAACAAAGGAGATAGAAATAGTTCGAACCAAACAAAGGCATTGTTGGTGTCAAGAGGAAGATTAACGAAGCGTGGCTCCAATGGGAGTCAAAGGTAGGGGAGGTCTAAATCAAGAAGTAACAAGACTGTGAAATGCTACAACTGTGACAGAAAAAGGCACTTCAAAAAGGATTGTTGGTTTAAAAAGGGTATAGAGAATACTATAGAGACATCAAATCCTCAAAGATGTGTTGCAAGCACCTCAAAAGATGGAGATGTTTTATATAGTGAAGCAACGACAATCTCTATAGATAAAGAAGAGCTCGTTGAGGTCTAGCTAATAGATTTAGGAGCAACATGGCATATGACTCCTAATCGAGATTGGTTCTATGCATATAAACCCATCTTTGGAGGCAAAGTATTCATGGGTGATATTCATGCTTTAGAGATTATTGGCATTAGCACCATCAAATTGAAGATGTATGATAGCTTAATTTATACTATTTTAGGAGTGCGATATATGAAAGACTTAAAAGAGAATCTTTTATCCATAGGACAATTTGATAGTCTTGGTTGTAAGATTCGAAAAGACAATGGAATTATGAGCATCATCAAAGGAGCGCTAGTGGTTTTAAAGGCAAAAAAGACGGTTGCAAACATGTTTATAGTAATGAGAGAAACACATCATGGGGCAGAAGCATCAATCGCATTAGCCAGTCCTGCAGAAGAGAAGACAATGATGTGACATAAAAAACTAGGCCACATGTCAGAGAAAGGTTCGAAGGTTATCTTTGATAAGAAGTTACTCCCTGAGCTTACAAAGGTCACTTTACCTTTTTGTGAGCACTGTGTTATAATTAAATAGCTCAAGTTGAAGGTTGGCACATCAACAATTAAGAGCAGATGCATCTTAGACCTGATTTACTCTGATGTTTGGCAAGCACTGATTGTATCCTTGGAAGGAGTAAGATACTTTGTATCATTAATAGATGACTTCTCCAAGAGATGTGGGGTGTATCCAATTAGAAGAAAGGAAGATGTGCTTGCAGTCTTTAAAACTTTTAAACCGTGGGTGGAACTTGAATTTAAAAAGAAGATCAAGTGTTTAAGGATTGACAATGAAAGAGAATATACCAGTGATGAATTTGATAACTTCTGTCAACATAAAGGTATCAAAAGGCAGTTCATAACGGCATACACTCCACAGCAAAATAGAGTAGCAGAGCGAATGAATAGAACTCTATTAAAAAGAATAAGAGCAATGTTAAAGATTGTAGGTCTAGGAAAGCCATTCTGGGCAGAAACAGTCAATACCGCATGTTATATGATAAATCGATCTTCATCAACTACGATTAAATTGAAGACACCAATGGAGATGTGGACTAGAAAACCAACTGTTTATTCTCTATTACATATATTTGGAAGTCATGTGTATGTGATGTACAATACATAAAAAGTCAGCAATCTAGATTCAAAATCCAGATAATATATATTCTTGGGATATGCTGATGGAGTGAAGGGGTATCGCTTATGGGATCCCACTACCCACAAGGTAGTCATCAGCAGAGATGTTATATTTACAGAAGGTAAGATGCAAATGAAAGAACATAATAGCATTCTAAAGGATACTACAGTAATCCATGTGAAAAATACTCAGAATCATACTTCTTCTGAAACTGCACTAGAGCATGAAGAACAAAAATAAATAAAGTCCGAAACTCCTAAAGTTTGGCGGTCAACTTGTGAAAAAAAGACCATCGACCTGGCACTCAAACTATGTTACTAAGAGTAACATTGCATACTATCTTCTAACAGAGGATGGAGAGCCATCAACTTTCCACGAGGCTATCAAAAGTATAGATGTATCTATGTGGATGACAGCAATGCAAGAGGAGATTGAAGCTCTG
>NW_011501822.1:21512-31816 GCF_000495115.2 Populus euphratica
AAGTGGTATTGTGCAAGATTGGTGGTGAAAGGATATGCTTAGAAAGAAGAAATAGACTTTAATGAGATATTTTATCCAATGGTATGACTTACTACAATCAGAGTAGTCTTAGCAATGTGTGCTATATTTGATCTTTACTTAAAGCAGTTAGATATGAAAACTGCATTTCTTTATAGAGAACTTGAAGAAGAATTTATATGCTCCAACTAGAGGGTTTTGTTGAAACAGGCAAGGAGAACTTGGTACAAGAAGTGTTGGTACAAGAGATTTGATTCCTTCATAATTAGCCTTGGGTACAACAAACTCAGTTCAGATCATTGTATGTATTATAAGAGGTTTGAAGAAGATTTCATCATTTTATTGTTGTACGTAGATGATATGTTGGTGATAGGCCCCAACAAAGATCCAAGAATTGAAGGCACAGTTGGTTAGGGAGTTTGATATGAAGGACTTAGGACCAGCAAACAAGATTTTAAGGACGTAAATTTACTAAGACAGAAGTAAGAGGAATATTTGGCTTTCTCAGAAGAATTATTTGAAGAAGATCTTGCGATACTTCAACATGCAAGATTGTAAGCCAATTTCCACCCCACTTCCTATTAATTTCAAATTATCCTCAAGTATGTCTCCTAGCAATGAAGCAGAAAGGATGGAGATGTCTTGAGTACCATATGCATCAACAATGGGAAGTTTAATGTTTGTGATGATATGTACAAGACCAGACATTGCACAAGCAGTGAGAGCAGCTAGTCGATACATGGAAAATCCTAGTAGAGAGCATTGGAATACTATTAAAAGGATCTTGAGATACATTAAGGGTACCTTAAATGCTGCGTTATGTTATGGAGGATCAGAATTTACTATCAGAGGTTATGTTGATTCAGATTTTGCTGGTGACCTTGAGAAAAGAAAGTCCACTACAAGTTATGTGTTCATAATTGTAGGAGGAGCTGTGAGAGGAGCTGTGAGCTGGGTCTCTAAACTACAGATTTTTATAACGTTATACATAATAGAAGTTGAGTATATGGTAGCTACATAAGCTTGTAAAGAAGTAATATAGATGAAGAAACTTATGGAGAAGCTCAGGCACAAACAAGAGAATATTCTTTTGTATTGTGATAGTCAAAGTGCTTTGCATATTGCAAGGAATCCAACATTTCATTCAAGAACAAAATACATAGATGTTCAATATCACTTTGTTCGCGAAGTGGTGGAAGATGAAAGTATGGATTTTCAAAAGGTTCACACAAAGGAAAACCCAGCAGATGCTTTGACAAAACCGGTCAACAGTGATAAGTATATATGGTACAGATCCCCTTACGGCCTAGCAAAAACCTAAGCAGCATGAAGATGACAAGTATAAAAAGGATAGAAGAAGCACAAATGATTAAGTGTGAAGATTTAATTAAATCATCTAAGTCTTCAAGTGGGAGAATGTAAAGCTAGCTAGCATCGCCAGCCAGCCAAGTAAAAAATAGGCACCAATTTGGTGCCACTTACCTTACTTTTGTCTTTTGCAAGATAAAGGCAAGGATGTTTGCCTATAAATAGGTGATGAATCCTTGCTATATAGAGCACACTCAAGAGAGAAATAAGAGAGGAAGAGTAGAGTGAGAGGGAAAATAATCCCACAAAATTATGAGGAATTTGTGAGAAAGTGAGGTGTTTTCTCTTATTATTAGAGAGTTTTCAGTTATTATGCTATTAGTAGAGAAAGATTGTAAAGCCTAATTTAGGTGAACCATCTAAATTCTTGTGTGTCATTTCTCATTTTATCCGGTCCTTTACCTTTTATCTTATCAAGTTTGCATACTAGTATCCTAATAATTTTCAGTGCTCGATCACTAATACCAACTTACTGTAAGTTTCTCTACAGTGGGTAAAGGAAAAGGATCAAACCCAACATTTCTGTTCTCTAGAATGATTTCATGCTTCGCGTTTATTAATCATTTTCGTGGTGAAAATGGGATATGGATAGCATGGTTGCCTTGGCTTTCTGGGTTACACAACCAATTTAGCTGCTGAACAACTCCAAGCCACATTCCACGGTTTGTGCCAGCATGAATTCTTAGGTCCAAAATTATTATTTTTTAAACTGAATCTAAGGAAGCTTTACATGCTACTAATGGTTCAAGCAGTTGTCATCCATGGTATGGAATTATCATGAATATTCGGTCTCTTGTGCAGCAGAGTTGGGGGTGTAGGCTGTAACGTACTTTAAGAAAGGGGAGTGCTTGTGCTGATTTCCTTGCCAAGAATGGTGCACAACAGTCTAATGATTGAGCTGGGCTATGCCTCGTTTACTCTGTGATCATTGAAGCCCTTCTTTCTTGAGACCCTAGTGCTAGTTTCTTCTTCCCCTCAATCGCTCTCTCTCTCTGTTTTTTATGTTCCATAATGCTTTTCTTTTCCTCCTTGTTACATCATTATCTCTATTTATTGAGGTTTTGTTGCATCATTATCTCTATTTTCCATCATCTTTTCCCTTCTTCTTTTTTAGATTAATGCGGGTGTTCGGGCCAGCTTTCGTGCACCACAACTAATCCCACGGACCCTGAAGTTAACGACCATGTAAGCCTCCAATGGCCATCATATGAGCAACCAAAGACTCGAACCTGAGACTACAGAGGGAGCAAACCTCTTGATCTCAAGTTCTTACCACTTGATCACCACCTAGATGGTTATCTTTTCCCTTTTTTTTGAATTTAGGTGTGGTGTTGTTAAGACCCCACCATGTGTGCGCGCTTTGTTTTATCTTTTCTGTTTCACATAACATAATTTAAAATTTTTCCTTGAGTTTAGAATCTCATTATGCATTCTTCAATGTAAAACTAATATTTATATTTTATTTCCCTTTAATATTCTTTTTTGTTTAATATAATTAATTTTTATAAATGTTTTTATGGAGGGAGTTTCATTCAAGTTAGTATTAACATGATATATCATGTTAGTTTAATTTTAGCCCCTTGAATTAAATCAAGGGAAAAGATTTTGACAATAATTTTCTCATGCTTAACTAAATTTATTTCCTTTTATGTTTCAGTTAAATAAAAAAATCTATATTTAATGTAAAGATAAAAACCTTCTCCCATCTCATACGTTAAAAAAAAAAAACCCTCTTCTATAACCATTTAAATTAGTGATGGAAATGGGTGCCCTACAAAATCCAAGCCAATGGGAACGTTTACAAGTAGGATTTTCTTTTTGATAAGCAAATGAGAAAGGGAGCGGCGTACATATAACCATTCAAATTAGTGATGGAAATGGGTGCCCTACAAAATCCAAGCCAATGGGAACGTTTACAAGTAGGATTTTCTTTTTGATAAGCAAATGAGAAAGGGAGCGGCGTACATATAACCATTCAAATTAGTGATGGAAATGGGTGCCCTACAAAATCCAAGCCAATGGGTACGTTTACAAGTAGTATTTTCTTTTTGATAAGCAAATGAGAAAGAGAGCGGCGTACATACCTTCTGTGCTATGAACTAAAAACCCGAATCCAATATATATATATATATAGTTTTTTATATTTTGTCATTTATATTTCCAAATAATTTATCTTTTGAGATACATTTATTATTAGGTTGATATTTAGATTATATATTAGAGTGATAATAAAGTTTAATATTTATAATAATAATAATATAAGGTAAATGAGATTCTTGAAAACCTTTCTTCAATTTAAAAAGTATTTATATTGACTTGTGGGATATTACTGAGGCTGAACATACTAAGCCCATTAAAATAAAATTGGAAAGAGAAGTTTGCTAAGCCCATGATAAACAAAATAAAAGACATCTTTATAATATTAAAGTCATGAATTTTTTTTTCCTACAATTACCCATGTGGAGTTCAATAAGGTTATGAGTGTAAAAACTGTTTATAAAATTGGGAAGTTACTAGAAGTATCCCATAAAAAATAAAAATAAAAAAAATTAAATTAAAGATCCTAGATTAATACGTTTTGCTAGAGAATATAACTTTTCAAAATGAAGCCCAAGCATTTGTGAAACACATATTAGATTCATTATCTTTATTAGTGAACTAATTAACTTAAAAAAATAAAAATAAGAAAATAATTGGTAAAATTATGAGGTCTTTGCCTAGAGTATGGGAATCTAAAGTCAAAGCCACAGAGGAAGTAAGAAATCTCAAGACACTTCATTTTGATGAATATATTCGTGCAACATGTGATGTGATAAGAATCAAGAAATTACCACTAAATTATTTAATTCAAGATTATTAGGAGGCTTAGATGAGTTATAAATTATTAATATTTTTAGTACATCTTATCTAAAATGAATTATATTATATAATTTAAATATGATTTAAAAGTGCTAATGAGCTTCTAATATGAAATTGTTTATGATCTAAAATAAAGATTTATTTTTATAAACAAATTTGATATTTTAAATTTAGATTTATTTTCATAAATAAATTTGATATTTTAAATTTATTATCAGCTCATATACTCCGAATAGATTTCTGTGGAAAACAATTCATGTATTTGCCTTAATAGGGTTGACTATCTTCAAAGGCAAAAGGGTTTTCTACAAGTTGTATATCGTGATGAAAACTATTTTTAATTAAAATTGATGAATATCTAAATAATTATAAAAAAATTCTAGTTATTTTTTGATATTTAATTAATAGCTTACTTGTAAGTCTAATATTTATATCAAAATATTCACCATTAATTATCGGGAAAAACATATTGGGGTATTTGAAATATTAGCCAAGTTCTTATAAATTCAATAAAATGGTTATTAAATCCAAAACAAAAATACAAAAAAATATTTTTAAATTTCTTATGTATATAAAAAATGTTAAATCATAACATGTGTTTTTATATTTTTTAAAAGAAAAATATAATATTTATTTTTTGAGATTTGGCCATAAACACCAAATAAAACATATTTTTTGTATTTTTTTGAAATGAGAAAAGTTTTTTGAAATTTAGAAATCTTTTAGATTTTGACAAAAAGTGAGTATCTTAATACTAGATTAACATTTTATAGTATAAGTCTACAACCTCGATATTAAATAAAATTGCTAAAAAAAACATGTGAAGGACCTACAAAATATTTTAAATTGGTCCTTGAAATTTTTGAAATTTTTTTTTGAAATTTATTTGGGGTCTATTTGGCAAAAACTCTTTCTAATTCAAAAGAAAACTATCAAAATAGGCTTAAAGGTATTTTTACCAAAGATATCCTTAAGCCTAAATTCTTTTTATTAAAGCGATAGCAAACCAAACAAAGTCTTGGCTTTTAACCCAATCAGGTTGACTTAAAATTTTTTATTCAATTATAAACCAAACTAAAAATTCTAGTTTGACATGGAAAACAATCTAAAAAACCAAAGGCAAAAAATATATTAAACATAAAAATACCAAAAATTCTTAAGCAAAATGAATCAAATACCAAAAACAATAAAGAATATGAAGAATATTTACAACAAACCCATCCACATTAATCTCAAACTAGACTAGCTAAAGACAAACCAAGAATATAAACATGTTGGAAATTAAAAAATGATCAATAATCTAGCATTCATTCACTTTGGTTATCATTCAAAATTCATAATTTTATCAAAATAGATTTTGGTTTTAAACCAAAATCTGAGAATTAAAACTCGTCAAAAAAACATGTTATTGATGAAAGAAACTCTAAATTATTAACTAATCAAGTATAAAAAAAAAAATTTTATGCAAAGAAATTGACCAAAATAGATCCAAATCTGGTTAAGACAATATTATTTCCAAGAACATGAAAAATATTACACTGAAACCTAGCAAAAACTCAATCATTGCCTAGCATTGCCAAGCCCCAAAAATAGGTATTTAGACCTTGAAACACACTGCTCTTAGTTTTTATAATTCACGTTTTCAATACCAAGTATAGTTGAATCAAAAGAACTAACAAAAATATTAAATCATCAAAAACATGCATTAAATGCAACCCTAATGATAGCCAACAAAAACATATAAAATTTAGTTAATGATTTCTTATTTATGTATTTTAGCTCTCAATTGATCATCATACTTGTAATTTTTTAATTGAACCCCTGATTTAATCAATTCCAACCCCTACGTTCACGTGTCTTTTTTGATTTTATAATTGGTTTTGGATCTTTTCAATGTAGTCCCTAACTGCTCATTAAAATTTAATATTTATGTAATTAAGCTTCTAATTTGATAAAATTGACTTTTTAAAAATGAAATTTAACCTCTAGACTTTAATTTCTTTTAATTAAAGCCTAAATAAATTTAATTAAACTTTGAAAAATTTCAATTGAGTTCTTAAACATTCAATTTTGAATTTTCTTTCTTAAATTGAATTTCCTTATCAATGAAGCCTTTATTAGTAAAAAATATGTTGGAAAATTCTTAATTTTAGGTATTTTGATGGTCTTCAACCAGTTTTTGACAACTTTCTAGGCATTCTCCATGTTCTCCTAACTGAATTTTTTTTATTTTCTTTAACCTATTTTTATTTTTTGGTATTCTTTATCTTTTTTTTATGAGGTCAAAAGTAGATAACAAGTTTATTACATCATTAATAGCTCATGAAGAAAATATCAAAGATTTTGAGTTTAAAAAGAAACCCTAGCATTAAAATTAATTAATAATCATGAGGATAAAAATGTATATAATAATGATAATAATAATAATAATGATATATTCATGATTGTTAAGAGATTCACAAAGTTTTAATAAATAAAAAGTATGACAATCAAAGAATTTTTATAAGAGAAAAGGATGACAGTGTGAAACATGATTTCTACAATACAAAAGTTACTTGTATATTAGCCAAAAAAAAAAAAGGAAATTGAAGTCATTTTATAATAGAAAAAGAAAGAATACATTTTAAGTTAAATTGTGAATCATTTCCAAGATCAATGTTGAACTAAGATGCCTAGGGGACCAAACACATGGAAGGTATGTTCACTAAATAGCATCTAAAAGAAAATAGTACGAGACAAGACAATGCATACAACGTAATATGAGACAGAACACTACAAGTGGAACATAATTTTTTATCTTTGCCTTTGGTTGAGAATGGAGTATTAGACAAAATAAAATACAATAAATATTTGGGATATCTTGGGATGTAGCACATAAAATTTAAAAATTTGGCATAATAACACAACTCTAAAAAAATAAGTGAAATAACACACTTTAGTGAATGTCATGTTTTGGAAAACATTATATTAAATATATATTATATTTTAGAATCGTGATAGCCTTTGAAATGTATAAAGTCGTTAGAAAACTCCATTAACCAAAACAATTTAACTATTTTTTAAAAATTTTAGAATGTGTTCGAGATCTTATAACATGCATTTTCTCTTCATTTTCATATTCAATGAGATATGGATGCATCACAACATTTTTTGGCATATTAATATCCATATTTATCATCATAATATCGCAATTTTTACCTTTTTTCACATGTTTTTTTTCTTATAATTTATGTGGTTTTAAAGTACCTTATAAACAAAATTTATTTTGAATTTGTAAGAAATTATAACACCTATTTAGTGGTTATTTGGTTTATTAATAATACAATTATTTGGTTTATAACAACTATAAATCGAAGAACTCAACAAACAATCATGTTATCTTGTTGAATTCTTAGATTTTCATAGGACGTTGTGAATCATGCATATGTCCTTGAATATGAAAGTGTGGTTTCATATACACACAGTTCATTATATATAAAAAGGGAAAAAATACATTTTATAAGATGTAGAATACATTTTGAAAATTCTAGAATTTTCAAAAAATAACCGGATTATTTTGTAAACTGGTCAAGTGCATTGCGTGATTTGTCGCAATACAATAGATGTCGTGATTTTTAAACACAATATTCTTAAATTTTACAATTGTGAAAAGTGAAATATATAAATTGTGTTATTTCACCTATTCTTTTTCAAATTATGCTTTAAATCAAATATTTATTGTGTTCTTATATATATTTTTATGCATATTATGTTTGGTATGTGGTTTTGAGACTTTTTTCATTATACTGTCTTTTAATTATTTATATTTTTTCCACTCAAAAGGAAAAAAAAAAAGAAAAAAACCCAATACATTATGCATATTTGATATTTTTCTATTTTTAATAAAATATTTTTTTCCTTCAAAATCTATAAAAATTTAATGTCAAATTTTTAAGGAATTTAAGAAATTTATTCAATATTTATGATACATTTTATAAATTAAATTAAGTAATGAAATCATAAAGAAAATTCTCATGACAAAAAAAAGGCCTTGATGGATACTGAGGGTATGAGGCAAAACAAAATACAATAAACATTTGGGCTATTTTGGGATGGTAGCATGGAAATACTTGGCATAATAACTCAACTCCAAAAAATATTAGCAAAATAACACAATTTGGTAAATATTATTATTTTAAAATGTGACATTTAACAAAATCATGATTTAAAAATACTGCATTAAATATATGTTGTATTTTAAAATCACGAAAGCCATCAAAATACATAATGGCTAAAAAATTCAAAAAGCCAAAATGATCTGAAATTTCTATAAATTCTAGAATTTTAGAATGTGTTCAACATCTTAAATATAAAATGCATTTTCTCTTCATTTTCACGTTCAAAGAAAATATGCACATTTTATAAAATTAGACCATTTTATAAAACGGTTAGGCACATTACATGACTTGGCATCATTCAATAGATGTCGTGATTCCTAAACACGATATCCTTAAATATCACAATTGTAAATCATGAAATATACAAACTTAGTTATTTCACCATTTTTTTTAAAAATTATGTTGTTCAACTAATATTTTTAATTTATTGTGCTACTTTAAAAAAATATTTTTTTCTCTTTTATGCGTTTATATTTTTCTGTAATTTTTTTTTAAGAATTTAAAAGGTTTATACAAGATTTATGATACATTTTATAAATTAAAATATGAAATTAAATTAAGTAATGAAATAAAATAAATAGGCCTAGGAGTTGAGCCCAGGCACGATAGGACCAATGTCCATGCACGCCCAGGTCTTTCTCCAGGTCCAGTAGCCACATTTAAACAACAAACATACACAAAATCTGATGTGAATTTTCTTTTGGATCTAGGAATTTAAATCTATGACATGATAGAATTTAGGATTTTAGCTTTTTTGTTTAAGCATATTCAATGGCCACAGATTCATACAAAATTAACGGTTGAGATTGGAAGGTGTACGACATTTTTTCAAATGGTCATCTCAAACTACTTGTTTAAGAAATATGATAGCGACATAATTTAATGTTTTTTTAATATATTAAAATAACTTTTTTAAAAATTATATTTTTATAATACTACAGTAAAATAAAATGATTTAAGAATATAAAAAATTAGTTAAAAAATATAATTTATACGGAGTTTCCAATCACAATAATGCAGAGAGAGGGAGGGGGGGTGTAATTGTCCGGAGAAAAAAAGGGTACGCATTGTCCTTGCGTGTGTCTTTGTACATATGGACAAATACAAGGGACAGTATATTATGCTCTGTGCACCCAAGACAACTATATATATATATATATATATATATATATATATATATTATTTATTTCTAATTTTAAATTAAATTATATATATAAAAATAAAAATAGACTTGATTTCTTTTAATTAATCTACCAAACTCAAACTCATGCCAAAAGTTATAACCTTCACCAAATTAAGTTAAGTTATTTTATTTTATAATAAAAAAAATTTAATTAATCTTTTGAACCCGTGTTCAAAATTATAAACTTCACAAAGGTAAGTTATTTTATTATATAATAAAAAAATTAATTTATAATTATTACAATGCTAAATAAAATAAAAATAAAAATAATAAATAACTAATAAAAGTATAGTAGACACGTTATTGAAAAAAAAGCCGAAGCATCTTGAAACACATGTCTAAAACATAACTTGTACTAACTCCCTTCTTCAAGAAAATTGATTTAAGTCATGTTTTGTCACACAAAATTTTATTTATTATTTTTTAATAAATTATTTATGAAAAACAACATTTTAAATTATAATTCAAAATCAAAAGTAACTTTCCATGTATCATACCAAATGGTATTAAATTCAAATCCTACGATTAGATTTTTATATTCCATTGGTTATATTCGCAAAAATATTCTAAATCTCAATGGATTTTTATATTAAGAATGCATAAATTTGGGTGGGGGACCACAATAGCATTTCCTTGAAAAACAAATAAAAAAAAATAAAACATGCAATGGAAGTAAAGCACGTGGACTTTTTGGGTTAGCCGTTAGGGTCAGAGGATTC
>NW_011501817.1:0-22209 GCF_000495115.2 Populus euphratica
CTAGATTAGTCATTTAACAAGTAAAGTATTAAAGAGTGAACAAGATAACAAATACAAAACATGTTAGTATCAAACATTAAAGTCCATATTGAGTTTACATTATACTTATTCTTACACCATTAGTGTAATCTTTTCACCTTGACATAATAAAATTAGCTAAACATAATGAAAGAAAAAAAAACAAAATAAGAATATAAATAAGATAAAAGTTATCTAAGGAAAGGAAATGAAAAGTATAAACAAGATATTAATCAAATTAAAACTTAAAAATACAAAAATACAAGAGAGAAAGCAAAAACATGATCTTGATCTGGAAACCAAGATACCTAAATGCATGGCAAATGCCTCCTTTTATAGTCCAAAATTGGGAACTATTGGTTTAATAACTAATTGATGAGTGGGTGGTCAACTTTTGACTTGGTGACAATCCTTATCTTCTCTTTTCTACCCAAAACGTTATTGATAACATCAGAATTGGAACCACTTGGAAACATGAAAGTTGTAGGAAATTGTCTCAACTTTCCAAAAAATAAATAAATAGAGGTTATTTGGACTTCTGGAACTCTAGATATAGGCTAAACACTGAATAGTGCGCGGGCTGGAGGACAGATTCAGACTTCTTTATTATTGCTATAATTTGGACTTGAAAATGGCCTTTTCAAATCTTGGGTTCCTATGAATTATAGGCATATGTCTTACCTTTCCATCCATATAAAGTAGACCTAAATCCGAGATCTGCAACTCTAGATATCACTTAATTACCGAACAGTATTCCGGTTTGGACTACACCGACATTTCTTTTCTAAGTTTGGCCATCTCTTTGTCCTTTCAATTTCAGTTATTAAATTCATCAATCAATCCTTTTATTTATGTGATAGGCCTACATTTAAAATGAACATTTACCACAAATTAAAGGTATCTTATATTATTAGATACGTTATTATAAAACATGCTTTAGTTAAGGAGTTATTGACACTTCAAGTGCAAAATAATGATTTAAAACCTTGATAAAAATACACTTTTAAGTACTAATCACACCCCCAACTATCTTATTATTTTTCCCTAGTAATGAAAGCATTAAATTAGAAAAATAATTTGCAAATTCCACAAAGCAAGGTATTCATCATTCAAGTTCCATTAATCTATCCAGATAAACAAACTCTCGTTAAATTTATATATCTGCTCAATACCTCTTAAACAAGATATCAATAAACCTTTTTTTATGCTTAAAAAATCAACACATAGTTATGAGGCTTTACTTGGAAGAAAGCAAAATTTTTGTTCTAATGTTTAAGGTTAACTTCCTTGGGTTGAGATTTTTTTTATATATATAATATATATACATGTAACTTAAAACACAATGCATCTTTAACCCATATAACGAGTTTTCGGCTAATGACTCCCAAACCAGTTGGTCTTAAGGCATTAGGCGTTGAGACACCCCTACGAGCTTAGTAACTCGGGTTACCGATACTGAAACGTAGATAGTGTAATGCTTGATTTCCTTAAGCTTTTCTTCTCAACCCATGTAATACGCGTTGGGCCAATAGATCCCAAGTCAATTGACTTTAGGGTATTAGGTGTTCAAACACCCCTTTGGGCTTAATTGTTTAGGTTTGGAAGGCCACAAAACCAAACATATCTATATTTTTATTATCATCATTTGTTTTTGCTTTTTTTTTTATTTTTTTTGTTTTTTTCAAATTATATACTATCCCCTTCCCTTAGTTGTTACCTTTAATAAAAGAACATAAATAATGTAATAATCCAATGTGCAACCCACAATCATATGTTAAAGTGTGCATATATAAGTTAAAGTTTAAGAATACATGTTAAATAAGTATATAAGAAGAATTAAGTGATAATAATGCAAGAGTTTGTAAACTGACACGATCAAGAGTTGATGTCTTATCCCAAGTGTAGGAGTGTCAAAGTAAAATAACCCGACAAGACTGGGGTCGAACCATAGGGAGGTGAATTATATAAATTACAAATAAAGAAAAAGATTTGAAGAGAATAATAACAGAAAAAGAGTTAAAGAAATTTTTGGGATGTGATATTGATGTAAGGATTAAACAATAATAATTCATATGTCAAGGTTATAGGATTCACTAATGATATTTCAAATAAATATAATATAATCTCCTTTTATTACTCAACTAGAAACCACACACAAAGGAGGTTCCAATCGGATGATTTCTCATTATTAGCTCATTATAAATTACTAAGATGATCATATTAATCATCTTATCTAAGTAACACCATACTTATAAATATCATCAAGCATTCATGTTGCTAGTTTATGTTGACAACAAATCAAGTTCCTATCAAAATAACGATGTTGGCCGAAGACTATGAAGGATCAAGCATTTGATGTACCAAGTATTATACAACACAAATCTAAATTAACCATTTAATAAGCAAGGTATTAAAAATTAGTAAGATAAAAAAGATAAAACATGTTAATAACAATCTTTCTTGGATATAAACATTTAAAGCCCATGTTGAGTTTATATTATACATATTCTAACACTATTAGAGAAACCTTTTCACCTTGACATAATTAACTTAGCTAAACATTAAAAAAGAGAAAAACATAAATAAACAATATAAGAATATAAACATAATATAAGCTACGTATAGGAAAGGAAATGAAAGAGCATAAACAAGAGATTACTATAGCATGAAAGAAAACTTGAACATTACAAAGATGTAGAGAGAAAGCAAGAAGATGACTTTTATCTGAAAATTAATATGACTAAATACATGGCAAATGCCTCCTTTTATAGGCTAAGATTCAAAATTATTGATTGATTGAATAATTGGTGGCCATCCATTAATTTGGTGGCTGGTTTTTGACATTAGTGGCTGCTGTTTTTTTGATATTGTAGGTTAATTATTGATATTGTTGGCTGGCCAAAACATCATTGTTAACATCAGAATTATAGCCAAGTCAATTATGAAATTGTGGCAAATTGTCTCAGCTTTCCAACAAAAAAAACTAGAGCTTATTTGGACTTCTAGAACTCAAGATATGAGCCAAAAACCGAATAATATTTGAGCTGCAGGACAGCTTCCGACATCATCATTGTTGCTGATATTTGAACTTGAAAACAGTAGAGTTGAGTCTTTGAGTCCACATAAAAGTTGTATGTATATGTCTTACCTTTCCATCCATATAAAATGGACCTAAATCTGATATCTACAGCTCCAGATATGATTCAATTACCGAATGGTGTTTGAGTTTGGAATGCACTAGCAACACTTTGCTAAGTTTGGCCTTCTATTTATCCTTTCAATTTCAATCCTTAAACTCATCAATCAATCCTTTTATTTATGTGATAGACCTGCATTTAGGATGAACATTTACCATGAATTAAAGGTATATTATATTTTTAGACTTGCTAATATAAAACATGCTTTTGTTAGGGAATTTAATGATACTTTAAGTGCAATATAATGACATAAATCCTTAATGAAAATGCACTTTTAAGTACTAATCACACCCCCCAACCAGCTTATTACTAGTCCCTAGTAATCAAAGCATTAAAATAGAAAAATAATTTGCAAATACCACAAAGCAAGGCATTCATCATTTAACTTCTATTAATCTATCCAAATAAATAAACTCTTATTAAATTTATATATCTGCTTAATACCTCTTAAACAAGATATTAATAAACCTTCTTTTGGTGCTCAATAAATCAAAGCATAGCTATGAAGCTTTTCATGGAAGAAAACAAAATTTTTGTTCTAATGTTTAAGGTTAACTTCCTTGGGTTGGGATTGTTATATTTTTTTTTTTAAAGCAAGAATTTATAGCACAATGTATCCTGAACCCATGTAACGAGCTTTTGAATAATGACTCTTAGACCAGTTGGTCTTAGGGCATCAGGTGTTGAGACACCCCTACGAGCTTAGTAACTCGGGTTGCAAATACTGATATGTAGATAGTGCAGTGTTTGATTCCCTTAAGCTTTCTCCTCAACCCATGTAACAAGCACTGGGCCAATAACTCCCAAGTCAGTTGACTTTAGGATACTAGGTGTTCAAACACCCCTTCGGGATTATTTGCTTAAGTCAAGGAAGCTACGAAACCAAACTTATCTACTTTGTTTTTTTTTATTATATTTTTTTGTTTTTTTTGTTTTTTTTTGTGCATATTATATACTATCCCTTTCCCTTAGTTGTTACCTTTAACAAAAGAGCACAAATAATGTAATAATCCAATGTGCAACCCACAATCACGTGTTTGAGTGTGTGTGTGAAAATAAAGGTTTAGGAATACTTGTTAAATGAGCATATAAACAGAATCAAGTAATAACAATCCAAGAGTTTGTAAACCTGAATATTTCAAGAAGTATTATGATAGACCTTGTTAAGAATGTTTACTAAGATGCATCTCAAGAGTCACTAAAGTTCCTCCGTTACTCTGTCATCCTAGTAACAATAGTTTTGCAAATGGTTTAAATAATAAAAAATACAGTTACTTAATAATAATTTTTTTTTTAATATCAACTACTACCCTCTCCCCCCAACCAAAACGAGACATTGTCCTCAATGTTCTAAGCAAAAAGATAGAGTGTAGAAGATATCACCTAAAACAGTGACTATTGACAAATCTAAAACACACTGAAACAAATATAAGAAACAACAAAACACAAATATTTTGCTATTAGTAAAACCAAAAGACATAATTTTTCACAAACTAAGGCTCGAATCCAATTTAAGCTTTTTACAGCGTTTCATGTTTGACCAATTGAGTTGACTCATGGAGGGATCAATTGCAGGGATGAAAGATTGTAGTTGGTCAATCAATTGTTCAGCAGTAGCAGCAGAGATTATGATTTGTCGTGCCGAAGATGTTAGAAATTCCTATTCCACAGCTTGATCAAGAAAAGACAACAAATTATCATAAAAACCATTAACATTTAACAAACCTATAGGTTTATGGTGAATGTGCAATTGGGCCCAAGAGGAAATATGAAAGATCTCTTTCAATGTGCCCAGACCACCTGGTAAGGCAATGAAGGCATCAGCATGGTTAAACATTGTATTCATTCGATCAGACATTGTGGAGACCTGTAATTCCTCTCCAATTGTTTTTCCAATGATGACCTCTTCGGCTAAAGCTTTGGGGACGACCAATTGAGTCGACCTTGATTGCCTTATTGAGGCTGGTTGCCATAACATAGGTTGGGATGATATCTCCATTCAGGATTGTACGTGACACTATAAAAAGATTGATGTCTTCTCCCAAGTGCAGGAGTGTCGAAGTAATAAATAACCCGGCAAGACCAGGGTCGAACCATAGGGAGGTTAATTGTAAAAATTATAGATTACAATAATACAACAACAATAATAATAATAACAACAATAACAACAATAACAACAACAACAACAACAATGACGACAACAATAACAACAACAACCACAACAATAATAACAATAACAATAACAATAATAAACATTGTGGAGACCTGAAGTTCCTCTCCAATTGTTTTTCCAATGATGTCCCCTTGTGCTAAATCTTCGGGGACAACCCCCAAAACTTAACTATCTCCTAAAAATGCAGCTATTGACACACCTCCTATTAACCCAAGACTACCTCCCCCATACATTAAATGAATCTTTCTCTCAGCTAGTACCCGACCAAGATGATTTGTTGATTCTAAAAACTTTTTTTCTTTCCTAGGACTAGATCCACAAAAAACACAAATAGTTTTTATTTTAGGAACAGAGAAACTTGTCATTTCTACACACTTCTATATATGCTGAATGAATGGGTTGAGTAGAAATGCTGGGAAGGAAGAGAAGATTTTATAGATGAGAAATTAAAAATGCAATCATACCACCTATATGTAGGCTAGCTGAAGTCTCTCTCTCTCTCTCTCTCTTTCTTTTTTATTTATTTATTTATTATTATTATTAGTATTTAATTATTATTATTATTATTATTTATATAAAAAAAATATGTATGTACAAGTAGTTGTGATTGTGGCTCACATCTTTCCCTTGGTTTTACGTCCAAGAATGGATTAAACGCCCTCTATGGGTCGGAAATAGGCTTCCCATCTAGTTTTCTTAAAAACTAGCAAATAGGGTCTTTTTTAGTCAGATTCCCATAACTAAGTAGATCATGTTCTTTATGAAAATGAGGTCATAAATCATGAATTGCACAATGCACATCTCCACTAGGATGCGTCTCAAGAGTTAATAGAAGATTATCTAAAGACTCCTTACTTAGGCCATCCTTAATGAATTGTATTTTATCTTCACGGTTTATAGATACCATTCCTAAAGAATGACATTTTGCATTACAAATCCATCTGGCATATCGGTGACAGACTTTCAGTCGTTTTGCACAACGTTTCTTTGCAAAAGTGCTTTTACTTGTCCTAGGCATGTATGAAATAAAAATGTTGGAAGACTCACCTGATAATCGGATCTTTGCTTCAATTATCTAGCGAATATCTTCAGGAATTCTATGGTTCATTAACAACCTTAATCTTTCACAACTAGCATGGTAAATTTTTGTAATCGTATTCTGAGGTAGAGTGGGAAAATACTTTTTTAATTTTTCAAGAGTGGTGTCCATTTTTTTTTTAAAGAGAAGTGAAGAAGAGATGCAAAGAAAAGAGAAGGAACAAGGAATTGAACAAATATATAAAGAGATATCAATTATCATGGGGAACTGAAAGAACCGACTTAAGAGTCACAGAGTATCGTTATCCACCATTTGACCGAGGTTGGAGAAAGACTAGTAAAACAAGAGTCACAAAAAAAAAAAAGAAACATAACAAAATATGAGAAAAACAAAATAATCAACCTTTATATATAGGATCATTCAAACCAATGGATTCATTTTCACTAGGAAAATTATCACAGTAAGCTTTCAAATGATGTCCATTAACCTTGAAAACATTACCATTCTTTAGATTCTCAATATCAAAGGCCCCATAAGGATATACATGTTTCACAACAAATGGATCACTCCATCTTGATCTTAGCTTTCCAGGAAATAAATGGAGTCGAGAATTATAAAGCAAAACTTTTTGATCAACATCAAATGTTTTTCTCAAGATTCTTTTATCATGAAAGTCTTTGATTCTTGCTTTATGAATTTTTGAATTCTCATATGCATCATTTCTTATTTCCTCAAGCTCATTTATTTGTAACTTACGTAGCTGGCTAGCATCATCCAGGTTTGAATTGAAAGCTTTAATAGCCCGATAAGCTTTGTGTTCAAATTCCACAGGCAAATGACAAGGTTTTCCATAAACCAACTTATAAGGTGACATACCTAATGATGTTTTAAAAGCAGTTCGATAGGCCCAAAGTGCATCACTAAGTCTTAAAGACGCCTTTCGATTAGGGTTCACTGTTTTTTCCAAGATTTGTTTGATCTCCCTATTAGCAAGTTCTACTTGTCCATTTGTCTGGGGGTGATAAGGGGTGGCAACTTTGTGTGTGATTTCATATTTCTTCATTAAAGACTCAAATGGCTTGTTACAGAAATGTGTTCCACCATCACTTATCATGGCCCGAGGGATTCCAAATCGACTCAAAATGTTTTCTTTTAAAAACTTAATGACTGTTTTATGATCATTGTTACGACTTGGAATTGCTTCTATCCATTTTGAAACATAGTCTACTGCGACTAATATGTACACAAAACCAAATGATGGAGGAAATGGACCCATAAAATCTATACCTCAACAGTCAAAGATTTCAATGACAAGAATAGTATTTAAAGGCATCATATGACATTTTGAAAGAGATCCTAACTTTTGACAATTTTCACAAGTTTTACTAAATGCATGCATGTCTTTGAACATGGTGGGCCTATAAAATCCATATTGTAAGATTTTTGCAGCTGTCTTCTTTGACGAAAAATGACCCCCACATGCCTCAGAATGATAAAATTTAATGACATTACTTACCTCATTGTCAAAAATGCATCTTTGAAATATTTGATTAGGACAATATTTGAATAAATAAGGGTCATCCCAATAAAAGTTCTTCACTTCGTTCAAGAACTTTCTTTTGTCATGGGTATTCTAATGAGCCGGGAAATGTCCTGAAACAGGAAAATTAACAATATTAGCAAACCAAGGCATTGTAGAGACAAAAAGTAAAGATTCATCAGGAAAGTAGTCATTGATTGGTGTGATGTCAGATGTCGAATCAGTTGTCAATCTTGACAAATGATCCGCGACAACATTTTCGGTGCCTTTCTTATCCTTGATTATGATATCGAATTCTTGAAGTAACGAAATCCACCGTACCAATCCAGCTTTAGAATCCTTCTTAGAAAGAAGATATTTCAACGCTGCATGATCACTAAAAACAATAACAAGTGAGCCAACAAGATAAGATCTGAATTTTTCACATGTAAATACTACTGCAAGTAATTCCTTTTCAGTGGTAGTGTAATTTATTTGAGCACTAATTAAAGTTTTACTTGCATAGTAAATCACATAGGGTTTCTTAACTTTTCTTTGTCCTAAAACAGCACCCACGACATAATCACTAGCATCACACATTATTTTGAAAGGTAATGACCAATCAGGAGGTTGCATTATTTTCAAATGCAATTTCAATTTG
Source organism: Populus euphratica (assembly GCF_000495115.2). Lineage (NCBI taxonomy): Eukaryota > Viridiplantae > Streptophyta > Magnoliopsida > Malpighiales > Salicaceae > Populus > Populus euphratica. The sequence continues at coordinate 8,608 of NW_011501817.1, forward strand.
GTTGTAACTTGAATAACCATCTAGAAAACAATAAAATTCATGACCTGCAACTCTTTCTAGAATTTAATCTATGAAAGGTAAAGGAAAATGATCTTTTCTAGTCATTAAATTAAGTTTCCTATAGTCAATGCACATGCGCCAACTAGTAATAGTCCTCATTGGAATTAACTCATTTTTCTCATTTGTTATCACAATAACTCCAGACTTTTTAGGTACAACTTGGGTAGGACTTACCCATTTGCTATCAGAAATAGAATAAATAATTCCATTATCTAGAAGTTTAATGACTTTGTTCCTCACTACTTCTTTCATATTAGGATTAAGCCTTCGTTGCATTTTTCTAGAGAGTTTAGCATTTTCCTCTAAATAAATCTTGTGTTTGCAAATCAAAGGACTAATTCCTTTTATGTCAGCTATGGTCCATCCTAATGCATTTTTGTGCATTTTTAGAGTTTGTAATAACTTACCTTCTTGATGAACATTAAGTTTGGAAGAAATTATTACCGGGAAAGTTTCATTTTCACCCAAAAATGAGTACTTGAGATTGAATGGCAACAACTTCAAATCAGGTTTGGGTGGTTGAACACATGAAGGGATGGACCCAATTGATCGTGGTGGCAATTCCTTAATTTTTTGGTCTCCAACTATTTGCCTTTGATTCTTCCTGAAAACAAACCATTTGTAAATCTTCAAATTCATTAAACTCAATTTCATTGGAAGAATTTTCAAATTGATCATAAGTTATTTTTTCAATAAAATCTACTTCCTATAAATCATTATCATCTCCAGGTTGCTTGCAAATGTTAAAAACATTCATCTCTAATATCATGTTTCCAAAAGATAACTTCATCACTCTATTCCTACAATTAATCAATGCATTAGAAGTTGCAAGAAATGGACATCCTAAAATAACAGGAATTGAATTGCATGCTTCAACAGGTTGTGTATCCAAGACAATAAAATCCACAGGAAAGATGAATTTATCAACTTGTACTAACACATCTTCAACTATTCCTCTAGACATTTTTACAGATCTATCAGCAAGTAAAAGAGTTACAGAAGTAGGTTTTAACTCACCTAGATTAAGACTTTAAAAAACGGAATATGGAAGTAAATTCACAGTAGCTCCAAGATCAAGTAAAGCTCTGTCAATTTTATGTTCTCCAATAAAGCAAGCAATTGTAGGACAACTAGGGTCTTTATATTTCGAAGCATTATTGTTATGAAGAATGGCACTTATTTGTTCGGCTAAGAAGGCTTTTTTTTAACATTCAATTTTCTCTTTACAGTGCATAGATCTTTCAAAAATTTAGCATAAGATGGTACCTGCTTAATAGCATCTAGCAAAGGTATATTGATCCTTACCTATTTGAAAGTTTCAAAGATTTCAGAATTGTGATTGACTTTCCTTTGTTTGGTCATGACATGAGGAAATGAAAGTGCTGGCGGGGAATCAGTCTCTTCCTTGCAATGATCAGGTTCAACCATTTCCTTACCCTTGGAGACTAGCTCATCTTCTTTCTCACAAGGTTCAAGAATGGGTTTTTTAATAACCTTACCACTGTGGAGAGTAGTGACTGATTTGACTTGATCCAAATGTTGGCTTCCGAAACTGCTTGTTCTTGAATTGTACTGCCCTTTGAGATTTTGCTGGGGTTGAGATGGAAACTTACCTTTTTTCTGAAAACTGAGAGCAAATGTGAACTTTGCAAGAGTATCTTTCAAATCAGCCATGGTTTGAGCATTTTGAGTGTTGATTGTCTCTTGCTTTTCAATGAATGCATGTAATGTTTCCTTAAGATTTCTTCTAGGAGGGGGAATATAAGGTGCATAACGATGAGAATTTTGAAAATTATGTTGTGCTTGAAATGGTGGTTGTGAAGTTTGTGCATTATTGTTACCACTCTTCCAACTGAAATTTGGGTGATTTCTCCAACCAGGGTTGTACGTTTGTGAGTATGAGTTATGACTTTGTCTTTGGAAACTATTTAAAGCATTGGCTTGTTCATGGAGACATTCCTTAAAAGAAGGCAAAATTGGACAATCATTGGTTGAGTGTTCATTGGTTTCACAAATTTGACACACAATTTCTTGAACAGATTTTAATTGACCACTCTTTTTTAATTCTAGCGCCTCAACTTTTCTAGCTAAAGATGCAAATTTGGCTTGGAGGTCATGATCTTCCTTAAGGCTGTACATGCCTCCATTAGATGTATGAGGTTAAATTTATATATCTGCTCAATACCTCTTAAATAAGATATTAATAAACCTTTGTTTTATGCTCAATATATCAAAACATAGTTATGGGGTTTTACTTGGATGAAAACAAAATTCCTGTTCTAATGTTTAAGGTTAACTTCCTTGGGTTAGGATTTTTTTTAGATAAAAAAAAAATCATCACATCGTATTTTCATAAAAAAATCATATTTTTTTGTTTTATATATATATATATATATATATATAACTTGAAACACAATGCATCTTTAACCCATATAATAAGCTTTTGGCTAATGATTCCCCGACCAGTTAGTCTTAAGACATTTAGGTGTTGAGACACTCCTGCGAGGTTAATAACTCGGGCTGTAGATACTAATACGTAGATAGTGCAATGTTTAATTCCTTTAAGCTTTTCTCCTTAACCCATATAACAAGCATTAGGACAGTAGCTTCCAAGTCAGTTGAATTTAGGGTATTAGGTGTTAAGACACCCCTTCGGGTTTAATTGCTTAGGTTAGGGAGACTATGAAACCAAACTTATCTATATTTTTATTATCATCATTTTTTTTCTTTTTCTTGTTTTTTTTTTCAAATTATACTATCCATTTCCCTTAGTTGTTACCTTTAACAAAAGAACATAAATAATGTAGTAATCCAATGTGCAACCCACAATCATATGTTAAAGTGTGTGTGAAAATTAAGGTTTAAGAATACATGTTAAATAAGTATATCAGTAGAATTAAGTGATAACAATGCGAGAGTTTGTAAACCTAAATATTTCAAGAAGTATTATGATAGTCCATGTTAAGAATGATTACTAAGATGCATCTTAAGAGTCACTTTAACAAAAGAGCTTCTTTACTCTGCTATCCTAGTAAGAACAATTTTGTACATGCTTTATAAAATAGAAAACACAATTAGTTAATTTTTTTTATCAACTACTACCCTCTCCCCCTAACCAAAACAAGATATTGTCCTCAATGTTCTAAGGTAGAAAGATAGAGTATAGAAGACATCACCTGAAACACCGAATACTAACAAACCTGAAACACACTTAAACAAATATAAAAAACAACAAAATACAATAACAAAATCAAAAGACATAAAGACTCACAAATGAAGACTCAATTCCATTCTAAGTTTTTTACGGCTTTCCTTAGATGACCAATTTATGCAACTCATGGTGGGCTAGTAATGAAAGATTGTAGTTGGTCAATCAATTATTCAGCAGTAGGAGCAGAGATTAAGATTTGTCTTGCAGAAGATGTTAGAAATTCTTGTTACATAGCATGATCAAGAAAAGACAACAACTTATCATAATAACCATTAACATTTAACAGACCTATAGGTTTATGGTGAATGTGCAGTTGGACCCAAGAGGAAATATGAAAGATCTCTTCCAATGTGCCTAGACCACCTGGTAAGGCAATGAAGGCATGAACATGGTTAAACATTGCATTCATACGAGCAGACATTGTGGAGACCTATAGTTCCTCTCCAATTATTTTTCCAATGGTGTCCTCTTGTGCTAAAGTTTTGGGGATGACCCCAAAAACTTGACTACATCCTAAAAATACAGTTATTGACACGCCTCCCATTAACCCAAGATTGCCTCCCCCATACACTAAATGAATCTTTCTCTCAGCTAGCACCTGACCAAGATAATTTGTTGATTCAAAAAACTCATTTTCTTTTCTAAGACTAGATCCACCAAAAAAATAAATATTTTTAATGTGATGACCTGAGGAACTTGCCATTTCTACACACTTCTTTTTGTTGAATGTACGGATTGAGTAGAAATGAAGCGAAGTAAGAGAGGATTTTATAGATGAGAAATTAAAAAGGCAATCATACCACCTACATGTAGGCAAACTAGAGTCTCTCTCACACACACACACTCTCTATTTATTTATGTATTTATTTTTGAAAAAATATGTGTATGTACAGGTAACTGTGATTGTGGCTTATATCTTTCCTTGATTTTACATCTAAGAACAACTTAAACGCCCTCTATGGGTCGGAGATAGGCTTCCCATTCAGTTTTCTTAAAAACTAGCAAATATGATTTTTTTTAGTCAGATTCCCAAGACTATATCATGCATCTTCTTTATGGAAATGGGGTTATAAATCATGAAATGCATGATAATTATCTCCATTATGATGAGACTTAAGAGTCAATAGAAGATTATCTAAAGACTCTCTGTGTTCTGAAATTAATCCCACCTTTTGACAATTTTCACAGGTTTTGCAGAATGCATGTGAGTCCTTAAACATGGTGGGCTATTAAAATTTACTTTATAAGATTTTTACAGTCCTTGTTTTTTACGAGAAATGATCCTCATATGTCTTAGAGTGACAAACTTTAATAACACCACTTACCTCATTGTCGGGAATGCAACTTTGAAATATTTGGTCAGGATAATATTTGAATAAGTAAGCGTCATCCCAATAAAAGTTTTGCAAGTTGCTCAAAAAATTTCTTTTGTCTTGGTTATCCAAATGAGCTGGAAAAAATCCTAAAGCAAAATAATTGATATTTTTAGCAAACCAAGACATTGAACTAAGAGAAAGTAAAGATTCAATAAGAAAGTAATCATCAATTAGTGTGATGTCGGATGTTGAATCTATTACCAATTTTGACAAATAATCCGCGACAACATTTCCAGTGCCTTTTTCATCCTTGATTTCTTCCTATTTGAAAGTCTCAAAGATTTCACAATCGTGATTAACTTTTCTTTGTTTGGTCATAGCATGAGGAAATGGAAGTACTGGTGGGGAATCAGTCTTTTCCTTGCAAAATTCATATTCAACCCTTTCCTTACCCTTAGAGATTGACTCATCATCTTTCTCATGAGGTTCAAGAGTGGGTTTTTCAATAACCTTACCACTGCAAAGAGTGATGACTGATTTGACTTGATCCATATATTGACTTCTAGAACTACTTGCATTTGCATTATATTACCGCTTGGGATTTTGCTGTGGGTGAGGTGAAAACTTACCTTTCTCATGAAAACTAAGAGCAGATGTGAATTTTACAAGAGTATCTTTAAAACCTTTTTTTTTTTTGGTAAGTTGACGTATATATTAAAGGAAAACGATACAAAGATTATAAGGGGCATACCCCAGATTTACAATGAGAACAGAAACGTAAAACAACAGATGGCTACATGCTAGCCACCGAACTGAAAACTCAAGACCTAACTTGATTCGTTAGGGAAACCAATACAACCAGCTAAATATCAAATGAAGAATCTATGTTATTAACCCTCCATGCTCGTTGGATTCTTTTATTTTCATCTGTTGGTAGAACGTTCCTCATCAAATCAAGCTTATCACGGATGATACATTCAATTTGATGAAAGACCAAATTCTGAGTTCTAGATATTCCAGCAAAGGTCCTTGCATTCCTTTAAAACCTATTATGCTTTGAGTAAGTTAAGTGTTGATTGTCTCTTGCTTTTCAATGAATGCATACAAAATTTCCTTAAAATTTCTTATAGGAGGTGGAGTGTAAGGAGGTGCATATCCATGAGAATTTTGGAGATTATACTGTCCTTGAAATTGTGGTTGTGAAGTTTGTGCATTCTTACTCTTCCAACTGAAATTTGGGTGATTTTTTCAACCAGGGTTGTATGTTTGAGAGTATGGGTTATGATTAGGCCTTTGAAAACTATTTAAAGCATGGGCTTGTTTATGGACATTCTTTAAAGGAAGGCAAGGTTGGACAATCATTGGTTGAGTGTTCATTTGTTTCACAGATTTGACACGTAATGTCTTGAATAAATTTTAATTGATCACTTTTTTTCAATTTAGTGCCTCGACTTTTCTAGCTAAAGATGCAAACTTGGCTTGTGGGATTCATGTGGTCTCTAAGTGTTCTAACACTGTTATTCTCATTATGAAGTGATTGATTATCTTCTTCGACTATATTTTCTGAAAATGATGAGGATACCCTACAAAGTCTACCACTTGATCTATGTGACCACACTCTCATGCACATGCAGGAACAGAATAAAAGGAAGAAGAAAATGAAAGAAGAAGAAACAAGAGAAAAGAAACAACGTTACATACAAGAAAAGTGAAAAGTGAAAATAAAATAAAAACTATAATTTGTACAAGAACTTACCTCCCCCCCAACAACGACGTCAAAAACTTGATACGACCAAAAGATTGATGTCTTCTCCTAAGTGTAGGAGCGACGAAGTAATAAATAACCTAGCAAGACTAGAGTCGAACCATAGGAAGGTTAATTATACAAATTATAGATAATAATAATACAACAACAACAACAATAAAAATAACAAGAATAGTAATAATAATATTAATAGTAATAGTAGTAGTAGTAGTAGTAGTAGTAGTAGAAGAAGAAGAAGAAGAAGAAGAAGTTGATAATAATTTTGAGATGGAAGATCAATCTAAGGATTAAACAATGATAATAATAAATGTCAACATTATAGGATCCACTTACAGTATAAACTCTTTTTATTTAATTGAAAACCACACACAAAGGAGGTTCCAATCAGATTATAAATTGTTAACATGATTACATTAGTTATCTTATTCGATTAATGCTAATACTTGTAAATATTGTCTGGCATTCATAATTATAACTTACGTTAACAACAAATCAAGTTCCTTTCATAACACAGGTATCGGTTATACTATATAGTTTGTGCTATGAAAGTGCCAAGCATTTGATGTACCAAGTGTTATACAACATAAATCTAGATTAGTCATTTAACAAGCAAAGTATTAAAGAGTGAACAAGATAACAAATACAAAACATGTTAGTGTCAAACATTAAAGTTCATGTCAAGTTTACACTATACTTATTCTTACACTAAAGATAATGAAAGAAAGAAAAATAAATAAACAAAATAAGAACATAAATAAGATAAAAGTTAACCAAGTAAATGGAAGGAAATTAAAGGCATAAACTTGATATTAATGAAAACAAAACATAAGCAATAGAAAGAGAAAAAGCAAGAGCATGATCTTGATCTGGTGACCAAGATCCCTAAATACATGGAAAATGCCTCCTTTTCTAGGCCAAAATTAGGAACTATTGATTTGATGACTAATTGATGAGTGGGTGGTCAACTCTTGACTTCATGACAATCCTTATCTTCTCTTGTCTGCCCAAAATGTCGTTGACTAAGTTTATGGGTATGGAGCAACTAAGTTTTCGTTAATGATTTATGATTCTATAGTAGTCTATGCACGTTGATGATTTCAAGGACAATAATAGAATTGGGTTCCGATGATGATTTCCTGGTCAACAGCGACTAAGTTTTTGGCAATGATTTCTAACTCTACAGTACACTATGCGTGCTTAAGATTTCAGTGTCAGACATCAAACTAGGTTCTAGTGATGATTTATAGGTGGGCAACGACTAAGTTTTTGCCAATGCTTTCTAATTCTACTATCGTCTATGAGAGCTGAAGTTTTCAAGGACAACCATAAAGTTAGGTTTTGATGATGATTTCTTGGTCGAGAGCGACTCAGATTTCATCAATGATTTTTAATTCTGCAATAGTTTATTGGTGTTGAAGATTTCAGCATCAGCCATGGAATTGGGTTGTGATGATGATTTATGGGTAGGCATCGACTAATTTTTTATCATTGATTTATGATTCTATAGTAGTCTATATGTGCTTAATATTTCAGTGTATATCGTAGAACCAGGTTCCGATGATCATTTCTACATCGGTAGCAACTCAATTTTTGATTATGCTATAGTCTATGGTAGTTGAAGATTTCTAGGATAGCCATAGAACTGGATTCTGGTGATGATCTCTTATTCGAGAGTGACTCGGAATTCGTTAATGATTTCTAATTCTATAATAGTCTATGCGCAATTAATATTCCAGCGTCAGCCATAAAACTGGATTCCGATGATGATTTCTGGGCGGGCAGCGACTAAGTTTTCCTCAATGATTTATGATTCTACAGTAGTCTATGCACGTTGAAGACTTCAGCGTCAGTCATAGAACTAGCTGATTAGTACTTAAAAGTGCATTTTTATCAAGGTTTTATATCATCATTTTGCACTTGAAGTATCAATAACTCCTTAACTAAAGCATGTTTTATAATAATATATCTAATAATATAAGATAGCTTTAATTTGTGGTAAATGTTCATTTTAAATGCAGGCCTATCACATAAATGAAAAGGATTGATTGATGAATTTAAGAAATGAAATTGAAAGGATAAAGAGATGGCCAAACTTAGAAAAGAGATGTCGATGCAATCCAAACCGGAACACTACTTGGTAATTAGATCATATTTGGAGCTATAGATCTCAGATTTAGGTCTACTTTATATGGATGGAAAGGTAAGACATAGGCCTACAACTTTCATATGGAGCCCAAGATCTAAAAAGGCCATTTTCAAGTTCAAATTGTTGTAACAACAAAGAATCCCGAATCTGTCTTCCAGCCCGAGCACTGTTTAGTATTTTGGCCATATTTGGAGTTCTAGATGTCGAAATGAGCTGAATTTTTTACACAAGAAAGCTGAGACACTTGCCTACAACTTTCATGTAAGTGGCTCCAATTTTGACATTATCAATGACATTTTGGGCAGACATGAGAAGATAAGGATTGTCACCAAGTCAAGAGTTGGCCACCCACTCATCAATTAGTCATCAAATCAATAGTTCCCAATTTTGGCCTATAAAAGGAGGCATTTGCCATGCATTTAGGCATCTTGGTTTCCAGATCAAGATCATGCTCTTGCTTTCTCTCTTTGAATTTTTTGTAATTTTTATGCTTTGCTTTCATTAATATCAAGTTTATGCCTTTCATTTCCTTTCCTTTACTTTGATTTTGCATTAGTTGACATGACCAAAAGATTGATGTCTTTTCCCAAGTGCACGAGTGTCAAAGTAATAAATAACCCGACAAGATCGGGGTCGAACCACAGGGAAGTTAATTGTATAAATTATAAATACCAATAAAACAACACTAATAATAACCATAATAATGATAATAATAATAGAAGAAAAAGAAGTTGTTAATGAGAACTTTGAGATGGAAGATCAATGTAAGAATTAAACGATGATAACAACAAATGTCAAGGTTAGAGGATCCATTAATAGTATTTCAAACAAGTCTGGTATAAACTCTTATTATTCAAATGGAAACCACACACAAAAGAGGTTCCAATCAGATTATAAATTATTAACATGATTACATTAGTTATCTTATTTGAATAATGCTATTAGAAATGCATACTTAAGATCACTCGGTAAAGGCTTCCTTTCTAGTTTATCAGGCTGGACAAGAGATTCCTCAACTTTCACTTGGGGTGAAATCAAAGGCTCAAATGATGGGGTCCATTGACCTATTGACATAATAGGCATTGGATTTGGATAAGTCTCGAGTTCTCTTACTTGAGGATCAACACATTACAAAGAACAAAATCTTTCATCATGAATTAAAGTTTTCTCCAATGGATCCTTGATCCACACTCTCTCAAAGTGTTCTTGACAAACTGTTTGGATGAAATCTACCTCTCTAATGTACTCATGTTCCCTGATTTGTTTGGAGACATTGAATATGTTCATCTCCACAGTCATATTCCCAAAAGACAATTTCATCACCCCATTCCTACAGTTAATTAAGGCATTGGATGTAGCTAGGAAAGGTCTCCCTAAGATGACTGGGATGGGCGCATTAGAACCTTGAATTGGTGCAGTGTCTAACACTACAAAATCAACAGGAAAGTAGAATTTATCTACTTGTACCAACACATCCTCAACGATACCCCTAGGAATCTTGATTGACCTATCAGCTAATTGAAGGGTGATTCGAGTAGGCTTGATTTCTCCTAAACCTAATTGTTCGTAAACAGTGTAGGGTATTAAATTCACACTTGCTCCTAAATCCAACAAAGCTTGATCTATCTTATGACTTCCAATAATGCATGAAATGGTAGGACAACCAGGATCTTTGTATTTGGGAGGGGTCTTAAACTGGATGATGGCACTAGCATATTCAGTGAGAAAAGCTCTTTCTTTCACATTCAATCTCCTTTTGACTGTGCATAAATCCTTAAGAAACTTTGCATAAGATGGAACTTGTTTAATTGCATCAAGGAGTGGAATATTGACTTTCACTTGTTTGAACAATTCATAGATTTCTGAGTTCATAAGATCTTGTTTAGGTTTCCCTAACCTTTGTGGAAATGGTGCTCTAGGAACAAATTCTAAATCACTCATTTTGACTCCAATTTTTCTTGAATCATCTCCTTTCTCATTTATCTCACCTTCTTTGTCACTCAAACTCTCATTTGTCACTTGTGTTTTGATTCCCTCTTCACTTTCCCTAGATTTCTCGTCTATAATACCTTTAGGAATCCTAAAACCTACACCTTTGTCAACAATCTTTCCACTTCTAAGGGTAGTGATGGCTTGGACTTGTTCATGGTTTGAAGGTTCACTAGGTGAGGATTCACTCATGTGTACCTGACCTCTAGGATTGGGCATTGGTTGAGCTGGGATTTTTCCCTTCTCTTGAATGCTTAGTGATTGAGTCAACTTAGTTAGTTGACTTCGAATGTCATCTAAGGTCCTATTGGTCTGGTCTTGGAATTTGTAAACTTGGTTGTTGATTCCTCCATGCATTTGCATGAATTGTTGAAGAGTATCCTTTAGAAAGATGAAGATTGATTATTGCTTAAGAATGAACAAGTACTTTCATATTAAGTAAGACATTGAATCAAGCAATCTCTATACCAAAACTAAAGTTTGTGCATAAAAATTCAAGATTATAACATTACCTAAATGATTTCTAAAATTTCTTTACAATAATAAATCATTCATGAAGAAAATAAGAAGATAAACATTAAGATTCATTCATATCTTAAAGAACTCACCTCAATCATCATTATCCTTGATTTGGATCCAAGAAAGAGTTTAGCCAACCATGATTACATATAAGAATACTTCAATAAACATGAAAGAAATTGAATCCAACTGAAATAATAAGTTTTACAAACTAAAGAACCAAAATCTATAAAGAAGAACACAATACAATTTCAGAAAAAATTCGGACACAAATCTGACTCTAACTTTGGACAGCAATTCGACCCTCTTCCAAGCTTTTTTTCGAGAAGTCTATTAGAGATATATTTATAGGAAATTCTGTCACCTTTCTAGATCATTAAAGAACAGCTCATTTGGATACCCGAGTCAAAAGTTATGGGCAAAACATAGAAAGGTGTTCTGAAAAATCAAATCAAGACAGCTTTACAACTACTTTGGTGCACGTTTTTCTTCCTCATTTATGAGGTGTCTCCTTCGTTTTGACCCAAAATAATGTTAAAATATCGCCTCCAGCTTTCCATCCATGTGCTTGCCTTCTTGGATCAATGGATTACCCAAAATAAATCAATTGTTATTTGTTGTGTAGACATGTAAGATCATGGATTGTGTTTGGGTTGATTTGGGGCTGATTTTGGGGTGATTTTGGGCTGAATTTGAGCATCAAATAAGTATACAGATGTACTTATTATTTGGGCTAAGATTGACATTGAAACCTTGACTGTTTAATGGTTGAAGTTTGCACACAACATAAGGCAAGTTTGGGCTTGAAATAAATCATATGATATTCTTTTCTAGAATTGGAATAGAATTGATTTTTGGGATAAATTTGGAGCACTTATTTGAACCAAGATTTGCTTCAATCTTCAACTAAATGTCTCTTCAATTCTTTGTTCTGAATTCCAACATTGAATTTTCTGAATTAATTCATTTAAGCTCCAAAAACCTATCGAAACATTAAAACAAACTTCATTACTAAAAAACACATCAATTATTATAAAAAACAACCAAATAAAAACAATAAATACATATGTAAAATAAGAGACTTAATGACACTTTTGATGCACAATCAGGAATCTGACTAAAAAAGACCATGTTTGCCAATTTTTAAAAAAACTAGATGGGAAGCCTATCCCCGACTCATAAATGGCATTTAAGCCGTTCTTGGACGTAAAACCAAGGGAAGATGTGAGCCACAATCAAAACTACCTGTACATACACATGCTTTTTCAAAAATAAATAAATAAAGAGAGAGAGAGTGAGTGAGTGAGACTCCAGCTGGCCTACATATAGGTGGTATGATTGCTTTTTTAATTTCTCATCTATAAAATCCTCTCTTCCTTCCTTTCATTTCTACTAACCCATGCATTCAACAAATATAGAAAGTGTGTAGAAATGGCAAGTTCCTCAATTCATAATATAAGAAATGTTTGTGTTTTCAGTGGATCTAGTCTTGGGAAAGAAAAGGAGTTTTTAGAATCAGCAAATCATCTTGGTCAGCTGCTAGCACAAGGGGGTGTGTCACTAGCTGCATTTTTAGGAGGTAGTCAAGTTTTGGGGGTCGTCCTCGAAGCTTTAGCACAAGGGGACATCATTGGAAAAACAATTGGAGAGGAACTTCAGGTCTCCACAATGTCGGCTCGAATGAATGCAATGTTTAACCATGTTGATGCCTTCATTGCTTTACCAGGTGGTCTAGGCATATTGGAAGAGATCATTCATATTTTCTCTTGGGCCCAACTGCACATTCACTATAAACCCATAGGTCTGTTAAATGTTAATAGTTATTATGATAAGTTGTTGTCTTTTCTTGATCATGCCATGGAACAGGAATTTCTAACATCTTCTGCACAACAAATCATAATCACTACTGCTACTATTGAACAATTGATTGACTAATTACAATCTTTCATTCCTGTAATTGATCCCTCCATAAGTCGCATAAATTGGTCATTTAAGAAAAGTTGTAAAAAGCTTAGATTAGATTTCAGTCTTCATTTGTAAATTTTTTTTGTCTTTTTGTTTAATTATTGTGTTTTGTTATTTCTTATTTTTGTTTAAGTGTGTTTCAGGTTTGTCAATGTTCGTTATTTCAGGTGATATCTTCTATACTCTATCTTTCTACCTTAAAACATTGAGGACAATGTCTCGTTTTAGTTGGGCAGAGAGGGTAGTAGTTGATAAAAAAAAAAATTGTTTTTCATTTCATAAAGCATGTGCATAATTGTTGTTACTAGGATGGCAGAGTAAAGGAGTTCTTTTGTTAAAGTGACTCTTGAGACGCATCTTAGTAACCATTCTTAACAAGGTCTATTATAATACTTCCTGAAATATTCAGATTTACAAACTCTCGCATTGTTATCACTTAATTCTGCTCACATACTTATTTAACATGTATTCTTAAACCTTAATTTACACACACACACTTTAACATATGATTGTGGGTTGCATATTGGATTATTACATTATTTATGTTCTTTTGTTAAAGGTAACAACTAAGGGAAAGGGATTGTATATAATTAAAAAAAAAACATGAAAAAAAAAAAAAAAAAAAAAAAAA
>NW_011501817.1:23465-24456 GCF_000495115.2 Populus euphratica
CAAAAAAAAGAGCAAAAAAAAATGATAATAACAAAAATGTAGATAAGTTTGGTTTCGTAGCCTCCCTAACCTAAGCAATTAAGCCTGAAGGGGTGTTTTAACACCTAATACCCTAAAGTCAACTAACTTGGGAGCTATTGGTACAACGCTTATTACATGGGTTAAGGAGAAAAGCTCAAGGGAATCAAACATTGCACTATGTACGTATTAGTATCTATGACCCAAGTTACTAAGCTCATAGGGGTGTCTCAACACCTAATGCCCTAAGACCAACTGGTCTGGGAGTCATTAGCTGAAAGCTCGTTACATGGGTTAAAGATGCATGGTGTTTTAAGTTATATGTATATATATTAAAAAAAAAAGAGAAAAATAATAATCCTAACCTAAGGAAGTTAACCTTAAACATTAGAACAAAAAATTTGTTTGCATCCAAGAAAAGCCCCATAATTATGTGTTGATATATTGAGCATAAAAGAAAGGTTTATTAATATCTTGTTAAGAGGTATTGAGCAGATATATAAATTTAATAAGAGTTTGTTTATCTAGATAGATTAATGGAAGTTGAATGATGAATACCTTGCTTTATGGAATTTGCAAATTGTTTTTCTATTTTAACATTTTAATTACTAGGGACTAGTAATAAGCTTGTTGGGGGGGGTGTGATTAGTACTTTATATCATCATTTTGCACTTGAAGTATTAATAACACCTTAACTAAAGCATGTTTTATAATAACATATGTAATAATATAAGATACCTTTAATTTATGGTAACTGTTTATTTTAAATGCAGGCCTATCATATAAATGAAATGATTGAATGATGAATTTAAGAAATGAAATTGAAAGGATAAAGAGATGGCTAAACTTTGAAAAGAGATGCCGGTGCAATCCAAACCGGAACACTATTCGGTAATTAGGTCATATCTAGAGCTGTAGATCTTAGATTTAGGTCTACTTTATATGGATGGAAAGGTAAGACATAGATCTACAA
>NW_011501817.1:24473-31861 GCF_000495115.2 Populus euphratica
ATCTCAGATTTAGGTCTAATTTATATGGATGGAAAGGTAAGACATAGGCCCACAACTTTCATATAGAGCTCAAGACTTAAAAAAGCCATTTTCAAGTCCAAATTATAGCAACAACAAAGAAGTCTGAATCTGTCTTCCAACCTGAGCACTGTTCAGTGTTTGGCACATATCTGGAGTTCTAGAAGTCTAGATAACCTTAATTTATTATACAAGAAAGCTGAGATAATTTCCTACAACTTTCATGTTTTCAAGCGGTCCAATTTTGACATTAGCAATGATGTTTTGGGCAGACAAGAGAAGATAAGGATTGTCACCAAGTCAAGAGTTGGCCACCTACTCATCAATTACTCATCAAATCAATAGTTCCTAATTTTGGCCTATAAAATGAGGCATTTGCCATGCATTTAGGCATCTAGGTTTCCAGATTAAGATCATGCTCTTGCTTTCTCTCTTTGTATTTTTTGTAATGTTTATGCTTTGCTTTTATTAATATCAAGTTTATGTCTTCCATTTCCTTTCCTTTACTTAGTTAACTCTTATCTTATTTATGTTCTTATTATGTTTATTTGTTTTTCTTTCTTTCATTATGTTTAGCTAAGTTTATTATGTCAAGGTGAAAAGGTTACATTAATGGGGTAAGAATAAGTATAATGTAAACTCAATATGGACTTTAATGTTTGATACTAACATGTTTTGTATTTGTTATCTTGTTCACTCTTTAATACTTTACTTGTTAAATGACTAATCTAGATTTATGTTGTATACCACTTGGTACAACAAATGCTTAGCACTTTCATAGCCTATATTGTATGGTATCACCTACACTTGAGATATGAAAGGAACTTGATTTGTTGTTAACATAAGTTATAATTATCTACATTTTTCTAATAAGATTTACAAGTATTAGCATTAATCGAATAAGATGACTAATGTAATCATGTTAACAATTTATAATCTGATTGGAACCTCTTTTGTATGTGGTTTCCAATTGAATAATAAGAGTTTATACTATACTTGTTTGACATACCATTAGTGGATCCTCTAACCTTGACATTTGTTATTATCATTATTTAGTCCTTATGTTAACCTTCCATCTCAAAGTTCTCATTAACTTTTCTTTTTCTTCTTCTTCTATTACTACTAGTACTACTACTACTACTACTATTATTATTACTATTACTACTGCTACTGCTACTAGTACTATTATTATAATTATTGTTGTTGTTTGTTATTATTATTATTATTGTTGTTGTTACTATTGTTATTGTTTATAATTTGTACAATTAACCTCTCTATGGTTCGACCCTAGTCTTGTCGGGTTATTTATTACTTTGACACTCGTGTATTTGGGAGAAGACATCAATCATTTAGTCATGTCAAGTTTTTGGCGTCGTTGCCAGAGAAGTAAGTTCTTGTACAAATTATTGTATTTATTTTATTTTCTTTTTTCACTTTTCTTGTATATAACTTTGTTTCTTTTCTCTTGTTTCTCCTTTTTTCATTTTCTTCTTCCTTTTATTCTATTCCTACACGTGCATGAGAGTGTGGTCACCTTAAGTGGTAGACTTTATAGGGTATCCTCATCATTTTTAGAAAATATGGCCGAAGAAGATAATTAATCACTTCATGATGAGAATAATGAGAATAACCGTGTTAGAACACTTAGAGACCACATGAATCCCACAAGAACAAGTGCACCATCATGCATAGTTTTTCCTTCTGATGCATCTCATTTTAATTTTAAGCTAGACATTATTGAACTTTAACCTTTTTTTCATGGTTGAGATTTAGAAAATCCGTATTTGCATTTAAGAGAATTTAAGGAGGTTTGTAACACCTATAATGACTCAAATTGTAGCATAAACACCATCAGATTAAAGCTTTTTCCTTTTTTATTAAAAGATAAAGCTAAAACATGGCTACAAAATTTGAGACTAGGATCCATTCGTGCTTGGGATGAAATGCAACAGTAGTTTTTAAAGAAGTTTTTCCCATCTCACAGAACAAACTCTTTCAAAAGACAAATCACCACTTTCACTCAAAAACCAGGAGAACAATTTTACCAATGTTGGGATAGATATCGAGACTTTCTTAATACTTGCCCTCATCATGGTTTTGAAACATGGAGATTGGTTTCGCATTTTTATAAAAGGTTAACACCTAGAGATAGGCGAATGGTTAAGTTGTTGTGTAGTGGCTACATATTCATCATTGATTTATGATTCTGCAGTAGTCTATGCACATTGAAGACTTCATCGTCAACCATATAATGGGGTTCCGACGATGATTTCTACCCTCGCCAGCAACTAATTTTTTATCAATTACTTCTGATTTTGCAGTAGTCAATAGGCACCGAAGATTGCAGGGTCAACCATACAACTGGGTTCCGGTGATGATTTCTGGGTGTGCAGCGACCAAGTTTTCATCAATTATTTATGTTGTAGTCTATAAAAGCTAATGATTTGATCGTCAGTCGTAGAACTAGGTTTTGATGAGGATTTTTAGGTCGCCAACGACAAATTTTTGGTCAATGCTTTCTGATTCTACAATAGTTTATTTGCGTTGAAAATTTTAGGGTCAGTTGTAGAATTGGGTTCCGGTGATGATTTCTAGGTGTGCATCGACTAAGTTTTCATCAATCATTTCTTCTTCTCCATTATACACGTTGAAGATTTTAGTATCAATTGTAAAACTAGGTTTCATTGATGATTTCTTGGTCTGCAGTGACTAAGTTATCGTCAATGATTTCTACTTCTGCATTATGCACGTCGAAGATTTTAGTATCAGTCGTAGAATTGGGTTCCACTGATGATTTCTTCTTCTGCAGTGACTAAGTTTTCATCAATGATTTCTGATTCTGCAATAATCTATGCACGCTGAAGACTTTAGTGTCAGTCATAGAACTAGGTTTCGATGATGATTTCTATGTTAGTAGTGACTCATTTTTCATCAATGATTTCTAATTCTACTGTAGTCTATAGGAGCTCAAGATTTCAAGGGCAGCCATGAAACTGTGTTCCGGTGATGATTTCTTGGTTGAGAGCAACAAAGATTTCGTCAATGATTTAAGATTTAGCAGTAGTCTATGCATGTGTAAGATTTCAACATCAGTTGTAAAACTAGGTTCTAGTGATGATTTCTAGGTCAGAAGTGACTAAGTTTTCCTCAATGATTTTTTATTCTATAGTAGTCTTTACACGCTGAAGACTTCAGTGTCATCCGTAGAACAAGGTTCTGGTGATCATTTCTACATCAGTAGCGACTCAGTTTTTGTTAATGATTTTTTATTCTACTATTGTCTATGGGAGGTGAAGATTTCAAGGACACCCGTAGAACTAGCAACTGGTGATCATTTCTATGTTGGTAGTGACTCAATTTTTGTCAATGATTTTTGATTCTGCTATTGTCTATGGGAGCTGAAGATTTCAAGGACAACTGTAGAGTTGAGTTTTGGTGATGATTTCTTGGTCGAGAGGGACTTAGATGTCATCAATTATTTCTGATTCTATAGTAGTCTATAAGTGCTAAAGATTTCAGCGTCAGCCATGGACCTGGTTTCGATTATGATTTCTTGGTGTGCAGTCACTACTTATTCATCATTGATTTCTGATTCTGCAGTAGTCTATACACGTTGAAGACTTCAGCGTCAACCTTAAAACGGGGTTCCAACAATGATTTCTACCCTTTCCAGCGACTAATTTTTCGTCAGTTACTTCTAATTTTACAGTAGTCAATAGGCATCGAAGATTGCAGGGTTAACCATGCAACTGGGTTCCGGTGATGATTTCTGGGTGTGTAGCGATTTCATCAATGGTTTATGATATAGTTTATGCATGCTTAAGGTTTCAATGTCAACCATAGAACTGGGTTCCAATGATGATTTCTATATCAATAGCAATTCAGATTTCATTAATGGTTTATGATTCTACTGTAGTCTATACATACTGAAGACTTCAGCGTTAAACGTAGAACTAGGTTCCGGTGATGATTTCTACTTCGGTAGCAACTTAGTTTTCATCAATGATTTCTAATTCTATTGTAGTCTATGCGAGCTGAAGATTTCGAGGACAACAGTAGAACTAGGTTCTCGTGATGATTTCCTGGTCGAGAGCGACTCAGTTGTCATCAATGTTTTCTGATTCTACAGTAGTCTATGGGCGCTCAAGATTTCAGTGTTAGAGTTGGAACTGGGTTTCGATAATGATTTCTGGGTATGCAGCGACTAATTTTTTGTAAATGATTTATGATTCTCAGGTATTCTATCCACCCTAAAGATTTCAACATCAGTTGTAGAATTGAGTTCCAGTGATGATTACTGTGTTAGCAGCGACTAAGTTTTCATCATTAATTTTTTATTCTAACTGTCTATTCAAGCTTAAGACTTCAGTGTCAGCTGTAGAATTGGGCTCCGGTGTTGATTTCTAGGTGACACGACTAAAAGATACATGTCTTCTCCCAAGTGTAGGAGTGTCGAGGTAATAAATAACCCAGCAAGACCAGGGTCAGACCATAGGAAGGTTAATTGTTCAAATTATAAACAACAATTTAAATAACAACAATAACAACAATAATATTAGTAGCAATAATAATAATAATAATAATAATAATAAAGAAAACGAAGGAGAAGAAAAAGAAAAAGAAAAGGATGAGAACTTTGAGATGGAATATTAATGTAAGGATTAAACAATGATAATAACAAATGTCAAGGTTAGAGGTTCCACTAATGGTATGTCAAACAAATATAGTATAAACTCTTATTATTCAAATGGAAACCACATATAAAGGAGGTTCCAATCAGATTATAGATTGTTAACATGATTACATTAGTCATCGTATTCGATTAATGCTAATACTTGTAAATCTTGTCAAGCATTCATGATTATAACTTATGTTAACAACAAATCAAGTTCCTTTCATAGCTTAGGTGTCGGTTATACCATACAGTATGAACTATAAAAGTGTCAAGCATTTGTTGCACCAAGTGTTATATAACATAAATCAAGATTAGTCAATTAAGAAGCAGAGTATTAAAGAGTGAACAAGATAACAAATACAAAACATGTTAGTATCAAACATTAAAGTCCATATTGAGTTTACATTATACTTATTCTTGCACCATTAATGTAACTTTTTCACCTTGACATAATAAACTTACCTAAACATAATGAAAGAAAGAAAAATAAATAAACAAAATAAGAACATAAATAAGATAAGAGTTAACTAAGTAAAGGAAATGAAATGAAAGGCATAAACTTGATATTAATGAAATCAAAGCCTAAACATTACAAAAAATACAAAGAGAGAAAGCAAGAGCATGATCTTGATCTCGAAACCAAGATGCATAAATGCATGGAAAATGCCTCCTTTTATAGGCCAAAATTGAGAACTATTGATTTGATGAGTAATTGATGAGTGGGTGACCAACTCTTAACTTAGTGACAATCCTTATCTTCTATTGTCTGCCCAAAACATCATTGATAATGTCAAAATTAGAGCCACTTGAAACATGAAAGTTGTA
The DNA here is from genome assembly GCF_000495115.2 of Populus euphratica. NCBI lineage: Eukaryota > Viridiplantae > Streptophyta > Magnoliopsida > Malpighiales > Salicaceae > Populus > Populus euphratica. The sequence goes on from NW_011501817.1 coordinate 29,992, forward strand.
GGAAATTATCTCAGCTTTCGTGTGTAAAAACTTCAAGTCATTTGGACTTCTATAACTCCAAATATGGGCCAAACACTGAACAGTGCTCAGGTTGAAGGACAGATTCAGAGTTCCTTGTTGTTGCTCCAATTTGGAATTGAAAGTTGTAGGCCTATATCTTACCTTTCCATCCATATAAAGTAGACCTAAATCTGAGATCTACAGCTTCAGATATGACTGAACTACCGAATAGTGTTCCAGTTTGGATTGCACAAGCGTTTCTTTTCTAAGTTTAGCCATCTCTTTGTCCTTTCAATTTTAGTTTTTAAATTCATCAATCAATCCTTTCATGTATGTGATAGGCCTGTATTTAAAATGAACTTTTGATGCAAATTAAAGGTATCTTATATTATAATGCACTTTTAAGTATTAATCAGGTCGAACCTCGTGATCACATGGTCACGCAACCCACACGCAAAGATGCCAATTCCCGGAAAGCCAAGTAAAATCAGGTTTGATAGGAGTGTGACACAAAGATAACTTGTACCTAGGCACCAGCACTATTGGAAACGGAAACCCCCACCCAACGAATATTGATTCGCGAACGAGAAGTATAAGGATGACGCCACGAAGACAGTTGTTCTTCGATAAGTCATTTTTTAGTTCATTTAGAGAACCATGGAAGGGAGATTATCTCACCAACACACATACACACAAAGTGCGGCAAACAAGAAGTTTTATTTATCTGAATAGTCTTCCTCTACATGTTTGGTTATGCCTCTATTTATAGTGATTTTATTTATCTGAATAGTCTTTTTTCTACATGTTTGGTTATGCCTCTATTTATAGTGATTCTAGACTTAAAAGAAACCCTAATGAACCCCCCTTAGGTGGACTTATATGTAGCCCACTTACAATTGACCCAAATAAGTAATAATAACCCAAAGACTATGAAGAAAATAAATAAAATATAAAAATCCGAAAATTACTATCCTAAATATGCTAGAATCAGATTTGTCACCATTAAGAAGTCCCAAATAGACTAGGAAATCTGATCTGAAGGTAGAATGTATTCTAAAGTCTTCTTTCCTTTTGTAGCTCGGATGAATAAGGAATCCTTGTAAGAAAAGGATTCTGAAATAATTATGAATCCTTGCCACTTGAAAACTATGTTGCAGCCCATTAAACATCCTTGTAGAATTAGTATATTTCCAAAATAAGCTGCCACATCCCTTTTGGAAAAGAATCCTAGCCAAATAGGAAGTCCACAAGTCAAAAGGAAGTAAATAACAAAATCCGTACAGCCTCTGGTGACCCGTATTGAGATACCTTCCCGAACTCTGATTGACCTGAAATTTTAACCCAAGGTAATACAATATGTCAGGAGACGCCACGTAAACTTTCAGCTCGATCGAACGGTCGGATTGAGAATTATGACTATTGCCGTAAAATTGGATAGTTGCACATTTTACATCAAAATTCAAATTTGACCTTGCTTGGATCGTATCATTCCCTCTCTCTTCAAGATGATTCGTCCTCGAATCACCAATAAGTTGGATGGACAATTCCTTATCCTCCTTTTGAAGCCTTTGGAGTTCTTTTTTTGCAAACAATGGTCGCCAACAACTTTGGATGAAAGTTGCAGCCATTCTATTTTGTACATCATCATTGCACTCCTTTTTCTCCTCTTTTTTCAAAGCTTCCTGGGCATTGATTGTTGCCGATAACACATCAAGTTCTTGCTTCATCTCCCCTAGAATACGGGATAGAGTCTTTGATTCTTTTTTTGGAACACTAATCTCTTTATCTCTCTCCCTTTGATACCACCTCTCCTATTCAGAACAAAGAATTGAAGAGACATTTAGTTGAAGATTGAAGCAAATCTTGGTTC
>NW_011501820.1:0-6277 GCF_000495115.2 Populus euphratica
ATTGCTTAGGTTAGGGAGGCTACGAAATCAAACTTATCTACATTTTTATTAACCCCTTCGGGCTTAATTGCTTAGGTTAGGGAGGCTACGAAACCAAACTTATCTACATTTTTATTATTTTTTTCTTTGTTTTTTTCTTCTTTTTTCATGTTTTTGTTTTTTAATTATATACAATCCCTTTCCCTTAGTTGTTACCTTTAACAAAAGAACATAAATAATGTAATAATCCAATATGCAACCCACAATCATATGTTAAAGTGTGTGTGTGTAAATTAAGGTTTAGAATACATGTTAAATAAGTATGTGAGCAGAATTAAGTGATAACAATGCGAGAGTTTGTAAATCTGAATATTTCAGGAAGTATTATAATAGACCTTCTTAAGAATGGTTACTAAGATGCGTCTCAAGAGTCACTTTAACAAAAGAACTCCTTTACTCTGCCATCCTAGTAACAACAATTATGCACATGCTTTATGAAATGAAAAACAATTTTTTTTTCTAAGATGCGTCTCAAGAGTCACTTTAACAAAAAAGCTCATTTACTCTACCATCCTAGTAACAACAATTATGCGCATGCTTTATGAAATGAAAAACAATTTTTTTTTATCAACTACTACCCTCTCCCCCCAACCAAAACGAGACATTGTCCTCAATGTTTTAAGGTAGAAAGATAGAGTATAGAAGATATTACCTGAAATAACGAACACCGACAAACCTGAAAACATACTAAAATAAAAATAAGAAATAACAAAACACAATAATAAAACCAAAAGACACAAAAATTCACAAATGAAGGCTCAAATCCAATCTAAGCTTTTTACGACTTTCCTTAGATGACCAATTTATGCGACTCATGGAAGGATCAATCACAGGAATGAAAGATTGTAGTTGGTCAATCAATTGTTCAGCAGTAGCAGCAAAGATTATGATTTGTCGTGCAGAAGATGTTAGAAATTCCTGTTCCACAGCATGATCAAGAAAAGACAACAATTTATCATAATAACCATTAACATTTAACAAACCTATGGGTTTATGGTGAATGTGCAGTTGAGCCCAAGAGGAAATATGAAAGATCTCGTCCAATGTGCCTAGACCACCTGGTAAAGCAATGAAGGCATCAACATGGTTAAACATTGCATTCATTTGAGCTGACATTGTGGAGACCTGAAGTTCCTCTCCAATTGTTTTTCCAATGATGTCCCCTTGTGCCAAAGCTTTAGGGACGACCCCCAAAACTTGACTATCTCCTAAAAATACAGCTATTGACACACCTCCCATTAACCTAAGACTGCCTTCCCCATACAATAAATGAATCTTTCTCTCAGCTAGCACCTGACCAAGATGATTTGCTGATTCTAAAAACTCCTTTTCTTTCCCAGGACTAGATCCACCGAAAACACAAATATTTCTTATTTGATGACCTGAGAAACTTGCCATTTCTACACACTTCTGTATTTGTTGAATGTATGGGTTGAGTAGAAATGAAAGGAAGGAAGAGAGGGTTTTATATATGAGAAATGAGAAAGACAATCATAACACCTATATGTAGGTCAGCTGGAGTCTCACACACTCTCTCTCTCTTTTTATTTATTTATTTATTTACTTTTTGAAAAAGCATGTGTATGTACAGGTAGTTGTGATTGTGGCTCACATCTTTCCTTGGTTTTACGTTCAAGAACGGCTTAAACGCCCTCTATGGGTCAGGGATAGGCTTCCCATCCAGTTTTCTTAAAAACTGGCAAACATGGTCTTTTTTAGTCAGATTCCCAAGACTAAGTCGATCATGTTCTTTATGAAATAATGGCCATAAATCATGAATTACACGATGCACATCTCCACTAGGATGCGTCTCAAGAGTCAATAGAAGATTATCTAAAGACTCCTTACTCAGGCCATCCTTAATGAATTGTATTTTATCTTCACGGTTTATAGATACCATTCCTAAAGAACGATATTGTGTATTACAAGTCCATCTAGCACATCGATGACAAACTTCTAGTCATTTTGCACGACGTTTCTTTGCAAAAGTGCTTTTACCTGTTCCAGGCATGTGTGAAATGAAGAAGTTAGAGGACTCACCTGATAATCGGACCTTTGCTTCAATCAACGAGCGAATATCTTCAGGAATTCCATGATTCATTAACAATCTCAATCTTGCACATCTAGCACAGTAAATTTTTGTAATCGCATTCTGAGGCGGAGCAGGAAAATACTTTTTCAATTTTTCAAAATTAGTGTCCATTTTCAAATGAGTATTAGAAGAGAGATTCAAAGAATTGCACAAATATATACACAAATATCAGTTATTGTTGGAAACTGAAAGAACCGACTTAAGTCACGGAGTATCGTTGTCCGCCATTTGACCGGGATGAGAGAAACTTGCAAAAATCACTCAAAAAGAAACAAAAATAAAATAAAATAAAATCAATCTTTATATACAGGATCACCCAATTCAATAGAGTTATGTTCAACTGAAAAATTGTCAAAGTAAACTTTCAGACGATGTCCATTTACCTTGAAAACATTTCCATTCTTTGGATTCTCGATGTCATAGGCCCCATATGGATACACATGTTTCACAATAAAAGGACCGCTCCATCTTGATCTTAATTTTCCAGGAAATAAATGCAGTCGAGAATTATAAAGCAAGACTTTTTGACCAACATTGAAGGTTTTTCTCTGTATTTTCTTGTCATGAAACTCTTTAATTCTTGCTTTATGAATTCTTGAATTTTCATATGCATCATTTCTTATTTCCTCAAGCTCATTTATTTGTAATTTTCGCAGTTGACTAGCATCATCCAGATTTGAATTGAAATTTTTAATAGCCCAATAAGCTTTATGTTCAAGTTTCACAGGCAAGTGACAAGGTTTTCCATAGACTAGTCTATAAGGTGACATACCTAATGATATTTTATAAGCAGTTCGATAAGCCCAAAATGCATCATTAAGTCTTAAAGACCAATCTTTCCTATTAGGGTTCACTGTTTTCTCCAAAATATGTTTGATCTCCCTATTAGCAAGCTCTACTTGTCCACTTGTTTGAGGGTGATAAGGGGTGGCAAGTTTGTGTGTGATTCTATATTTCTTCATTAAAGACTCAAATGGCTTGTAGAAGAAATGTGTTCCACCATCACTTATTATGGCTCGACGGACTCCAAATCGACTCAAAATATTTTCTTTCAAAAACTTTATCACTGTTTTGTGATCATTGTTTCGACTTGGAATTGCCTCTATCCATTTTGAAACGTAATCTACTACGACTAATATGTATAAGAAACCAAATGATAGAGGGAATGGACCCATGAAATCTATACCCCAACAATCAAAGATCTCAATGACAATAATAGGATTTAAAGGCATCATGTGACGTTTTGAAATAGATCCCAACTTTTGACAATTTTCACAAGACTTGCAGAATGCATGTTAGTCTTTGAACATGGTGGGCCAGTAAAATCCACTTTGTAAGATTTTTGCAGTTGTCTTTCTTGATGAGAAATGGCCCCCACATGCCTCAGAATGACAAAATTTAATGACACTACTTACCTCATTGTCAGGAATGCATCTTCGAAATATTTGATCAGGACAATATTTGAATAAATAAGGATCATCCCAATAAAAGTTCTTCACTTCGTTCAAGAACTTTCTTTTATCTTGGGTACTCCAATGAGCTGGCAATTGTCCTGAAACAAGAAAATTGACAATATTAGCAAACCAAGGCATTGTAGAGACAGACAGTAAAGATTCATCGGGAAAGTAGTCATCGATTGGTGTGATGTTAGTTTTCGAATCTGTTGTCAATCTTGACAAGTGATCTACGACAACATTTTCGCTGCCTTTCTTATCTTTGATTGTGATATCAAATTCTTGAAGTAATAAAATCCACTGCACCAATCTAGCCTTAGAATCTTTCTTAGAAAGAAGATATTTCAATGCTGCATGATCACTAAAAACAACAACAGGTGAGCCAACAAGATAAGATCTGAATTTTTCACATGCAAATACTACTGCAAGTAATTCTTTTTCAGTGGTGGTATAATTCATTTGAGCACTATTTAAAGTTTTACTTGCATAGTAAATTACATAAGGTTTCTTATCTTTTCTTTGTCCCAAAACAGCACCTACGGCATAATTGATTAGTACTTAAAAGTGCATTTTTATCATGGTTTTATATCATCATTTTGCACTTGAAATATCAATAACTCCTTAACTAAAATATGTTTTATAATAATGTATCTAATAATATAAGATACCTATAATTTGTGGTAAATGTCTATTTTTAATGCAGGCCTATCACATAAATGAAAGGATTGATTGATGACTTTAAGAACTTAAATTGCAAGGATAAAGAGATGGCCAAACTTAGAAAAGAGATGTCGGTGCAATCCAAACCAGAACACTGTTCGGTAATTGGGTCATATCTGGAGCTAGAGATCTCAGATTTAGGTCCAATTTATATGGATGGAAAGGTAAGACATAGGCCTACAACTTTCATATGGAGCCCAAGATCTAAAAAGGCCATTATCAAGTCCAAATTGTAGCAACAACAAAGAAGCCCGAATCTGTCTTCTAACCCGAGCACTGTTCGGTATTTTGGTCATATCTGGAGTTCTAGAAGTCCAAATGAGCTGAATGTTTTACACCAGAAAGCTGAGACAATTGCCTACAACTTTTATGTTTGCAACTGGCTCCAATTTTGACGTTATCAATGACGTTTTGGGCAGACAAGAGAAGATAAGGATTGTCACCAAGTCAAAAGTTAGCCACCCACTTATCAATTAGTCATCAAATCAATAGTTCCCAATTTTGGCCTATAAAAGGAGGCAGTTGCCATGCATTTAGGCATCTTGGTTTCCAGATCAAGATCATGTTCTTCCTTTCTCCCTTTGTATTTTTTGTAATGCTTATGCTTTGCTTTCATTATTATTAAGTTTATGCCTTTCATTTCCTTTCCTTTACTTAGTTAACATTTATGTTCTTATTTTGTTTATCTATTTTGCTTTCTTTCATTATGTCTAGCTAACTTAGTTATGTCAAGGTGAAAAAGGTTACACTAATGGTGTAAGAATAAGTATAATGTAAACTTAATATGGACTTTAATGTTTGATACTAACATGTTTTATATTTGTTATCTTGTTCACTCTTTAATACTTTACTTGTTAAATGACTAATCTTGATTTATGTTGTATAACACTTGGTACAACAAATGCTTGGCACTTTCATAGCCCATAATGTATGGTATAACCGACACCTGAGCTATGAAAGAAACTTGATTTGTTGTTAACATAAGTTATAATCATGAATGCTTGACGAGATTTACAAGTATTAGCATTAATTGAATAAGATGACTAATGTAATCATGTTAACAATATATAATCTGATTGGAACCTCCTTTGTGTGTGGTTTCCAATTCAATAATAAGAGTTTATACTATACTTGTTTGATATACCATTAGTGGAACCTCTAACCTTGACATTTGTTATTATTATTGTTTAATCGTTACATTAATATTTCTTCTCAATTATACTACTAATACTATTACTACTACTACTACTACTACTACTATTATTATTATTATTAGTATTACTATTATTATTATTATTGTTGTTGTTGTTGTTGTTGTTGTTGTTGTTGTTGTTGTTGTTGTTGTTGTTGACAATTAACCTCCCTGTGGTTCGACCCCGGTCTTGCCGGGTTATTTATTACTTCGATTGATTGACTATCTTCTTCGGCCATATTTTCTAAAAATGATGAGGATACCCTACAAAGTCTACCACTTGATGTATGTGACCACACTCTCATACACGTGTTGGAATATAATAAAATGAAGAAGAAAACAAAAGAAGGAAGAAAACAAAATAAGGAGAAACAAAATAAAAGAGACAAAGTTATATACAAAAAAATGAAAAGAGAAAATAAAATAAAAACTATAATTTATACAAGAACTTACCTCCCCGGCAACGGCGCCAAAAACATGACACGACGAAAAGGTTGATGTCTTCTCCCAAGTGCAGGAGTGTCGAAGTAATAAATAACCCGGCAAGACCGGGGTCGAACCACAGGGAGGTTAATTGTACAAATTATAAACAACAATTATAAACAATAATAATAGCAATAACAACAATAACTATAATAATAATAATAATAATACTAGTAGTAGTAGTAGTAGTATTAGTACTAATAATAATAATAATAATACTAATAATAATAATAGTAATAGTAATAGTAATAATAATAATAATAATAATAATAATAATAATAATAATAATAATAATAA
>NW_011501820.1:6290-14374 GCF_000495115.2 Populus euphratica
AATAGTACAACAACAACAACAATAATAATAATAATAGTAGTAGTACTAATAATAATAATAATAATAATAAAGAAAGAGAAGAAGAAGATGATGATGAGAACTTGGAGAAGGAATATTAATGTAACGATTAAACAATCATAATAAAAATTGTCAAGGTTAGAGATTCCACTGATGGTATGTCAAACAAGTATAATATAAACTCTTATTATTCAATTGGAAACCACACATAAAGAAGGTTCCAATTGGATTATAGATTGTTAACATGATTACATTAGTCATCTTATTCAATTAATGTTAATACTTGTAAATGTCGTCAAGCATTCATGATTATAACTTATGTTAACAACAAATCAAGTTCCTTTCATAGCTCAGGTGTCGGTTATACCATACAGTATGAACTATGAAAGTGCCAAGCATTTGTTGTACCAAGTGTTATACAACATAAATCAAGATTAGTTATTTAACAAGCAAAGTATTAAAGAGTGAACAAGATAACAAATATAAAACATGTTAGTAACCTTTTCACCTTGACATAATTAACTTAGCTAGACATAATGAAAGAAAGAAAAATAGATAAACAAAATAAGAACATGAATAAGATTAAACTTAAATAAGTAAATGCAAGGAAATGAAAGGCATAAACTTGATATTAATGAAAACAAAGCATAAACATTACAAAAAATACAAAGAGAGAAAGCAAGAGCATGATCTTGATCTGGACACCAAGATGCCTAAATGCATGGCAAATGCCTCTTTTTATAGGCCAAAATTGGGAACTATTGATTTGATGACTAATTGATAAGTGGGTGGCCAACTTTTGACTTGGTGACAATCCTTATCTTCTTTTGTCTGCCCAAAACGTCATTGATAACGTCAAAATTGGAGCCAGTTGCAAATTGATTTATGTTGTATAACACTTGGTACAAGTGCTCCGTGTGTAAACAATTCAGCTCATTTGGACTTCTAGAACTCCAGATATGGCCAAAATACCGAACAGTGCTCAGGCTAGAAGACAAATTCGGGCTTCTTTGTTGTTGCTACAATTTGGACTTGATAATGGCCTTTTTAGATCTTGGGATCCATATGAAAGTTGTAGGCCTATGTCTTACCTTTCCATCCATATAAATTGGACCTAAATCTAAGATATATAGCTCTAGATATGACTCAATTACCGAACAGTGTTCCGGTTTGGATTGCACCGACATCTCTTTTCTAAGTTTGGCCATCTCTTTATCCTTGCAATTTAAGTTCTTAAAGTCATCAATCAATCCTTTCATTTATGTGATAGACCTACATTTAAAATGAACATTTACCACAAATTAAAGGTATCTTATATTATTAGATATATTATTATAAAACATGTTTTGGTTAAGGAGTTATTGATACTTCAAGTGTAAAATGATGATATAAAACCATGATAAAAATGCACTTTTAAGTACTAATCACCTCTCTAGATTAGTAATTGAAAGAAAAAGATGAGCAAATTGTTAAGTTAAGAAAGAACCAGCAAGAAGCAAATAAGCAACTGGAAGAAGGGAAGGTCAAGTATAATGAGTTGGTAAACAAGCATGTAATGGTGGAGCAGGAATTGGTGACCCTGAAAAGGGCCTTAAAAAGTATAAAATCTACAAATAAAGAAATAATAGTTTCTTTGAAGAAGAAAAGGGACCAGTATAAATTGAAATGGAAAGCTAAAAAAAGCAGAACAGATTAGCTAGTCTTACCATTAAAGAAGAAAAAAGCTTAAGAACTCGATATTAGATATATGCTGATGATGAGAGAGAAGCGAGAAGGATAGCTGAGTCAGACATTAAGGAATACCTAGACAAAATAAATGGTATAAGAAATCAAGTTTCTAAGATACAAGCGGAGCTTGAGTCCTAAGAGGAAGAAGTAAAGAAGAAGCAAGAATAGTTTGAGGAATGGCAAGACTATATTAGTATCCTTAATGTACAACTGAACACTAAGGCAGCCATGCTTTATATAGAGAAGGAGGAATTGTAAAGAGCCAAAAAACAAATTGGAAAAGATGGTTCAAATCTTGGAGAAGAACAATGAATCATTAGCCGCTAGTAATGGAACATTGCTTTAAAATAACACTTTATTCCATTACAAGATTGAAGAAACTGATAGGCTAATTGACATGGTGGCTTAAAAGGAAAATGAACTACGAGTGAAAGTTCCCAAGATTGGCAACAACCGTCATAGATATGAGGAATATTTCAATAAAGTTTCCTCTTTCATCAAGAATATAGCCAATAAAGAAATAACATTTGAATAAAGACATTTTGTATGAACCATTTGTATAGGCCTAAGCCTACTTTTGAACTTTTGTAATGTGTATGGAATTCAATCAATCAAAAGACTTGAGTAAAACCTCTTGGAGTATATCAAATTTCAGATTCTACCTGTATTTGACAAAGGAAGTCATGGATTAGCTTTTTAATCTATATACATGTATCTTTCATTTACATCCATATTCATACATTTATTCATTATAATATACATGCATACGCCAGGTCAAAATATAGGTCCCCAAAGAGTCCATAACACCTGACTTCGATCAAGGAACATGGAAGATGAAGAGTGTGCTTATCGCAAAGCTCACTTCTAAAAGGAATTGGATTCTCTAAAGGTTAGTATGGCTTACCGCACCAGCATACTCGAGCAAGCATTAAGGAATACCTCTGGTGAGGGCCCTTCCACTAGACTTGCTACTTTCCTAGCAAATCAACATGAAGAAATAATAGAAGAACAGTCATAGGACTCCCAGCATAATCTGACATTTGTGTAGTCAACAACACCAGTACCAACACCTGCAGTTGCAGGTGCATTAGCTAATGAGTCCCACAAAACCAAGCTATTGGATGATATTGATCAAGATAAGATGGCAGCACTAAAGGCTAGGATTAGGGCCATTGAGGGAGTAGACTTATATGATCCAGTGCGAGTCGCAGAAATGTGTTTAGTCCTTAATGTGGTGATACCAAAGAAATTTTGAGTTTCTCAATTTATCAAATATACCAGAACTCAATGCTCTATTACCCACCTCAAATCTTATTACAATAAAATGGCAAAAGTAGTGCATAATAAGAAGCTGCCGATGCATTTCTTCCAAGACAGCTTGAGTGGAGCAGCATTGAATTGGTATATGAGGCTAGATAATACCAAGATTCATACATGGAAGGATCTCATAGATGCTTTCATCAAGCAATAAAAAAACAACATGGATATTGCTCCAAATAGAACCAGTATATCTAATCTAGAGAAAAGAGATAGAGGATATAATAAAGTATGCTCAAAGATGGAGAGATTTGGTAGCATAACTACATCCCCTACTCCTAGAAAAGAAAAAGGTTACTTTATTTGCTAACACACTAAAAGTACCCTAGTATGAACATGTGATGGATAGTTTGGCTCAACAATTCACCGATGTTGTGGCAGTAGCAGAATGAATAGAGCAAGGAGTAAAGAGTGGAAGAATCTCTGCACCCATGGAAAAAAAGGGTTTTGGAGTAAAAAAGGAGATTGATCATGTTGAAAGTAGTTATAAAAAGCAAGAAAGGCCAACTCCAAAGATATAACACTCCATCCTTTTCATCCCAAATTGCCAACGCCAATTTCAACTTCCCGATCCCAACCAGAAAGCCTGAACTCCAAAATCACCAAGTAAAAAACCAAGCTGAAAGTTTTCCCAAAAAAACTACCAAATAACCCAAAAATAATTGCCTCCATTACCGCTACCCCTGAATGAAATGTACCAGAAGCTACTAGGTATTGGATAAGTAGCCCCCGTACCCTTGGCGCCCCTACAACTGCCTTACCCTAGCTAGTATAAGCCAGATCTTACTTGCGAATACCATGCTGGTGTAGCTGGACAAAACATCCATACTTGCAATGCTTTCAAAAGAAAGCTTATGCAATTAATTAAAGCGGGATGGATAACATTTGAAGATGCCCCTAATGTAAATACAAACCCTTTACTCGATCATGCTTCAAGTAGTAGGTCTGTAAACATGTTAGAAATAAAACACTCAAAAATCTTAGAGGTGCCTATAGATAAGATCGACCAAATGATGGTAGATGTAGGGTACAAGGAGGGTAGCGAGAAGTGTTGCAAACATCATAGTATAGAAGGTCATGTGATTAACCAGTGTGAGGACTTTTGTAAAAAAATGATGCAAATAATGAGTCATGGATTACTACGAATTAAGAAAACAACAAGTGAAGAGGTGTCCATGATGGAAACACCAAATAAAGAGGTATGTCGAGTATAATTCGTTACAGGAAAGCCACCCAAACTGGTCCTGTCTAAACCAATAATGGCACATAAAGTGAATTACAATGCCTTACCTTATGACTATGGGTGTTCCTTTAAAAGCACTTAGTAACAGCCTATTTTTCAAGCAGAAATTGGAGGATTAACCCGTAACGGGAGATGTTTCACTCCAAAAGAACTGGAAAAACAAAGAAAAGCTAAAGGGGTTAATGTGACCGAGGAAATAAACAAACCAGTCATATAAGAGGAAACCAATGAATTCTTGAAGCTGGTGAAATATAGGCCATGTTTGTTTCCCGGAAAGTAGTTTCCGGAAAACCACTTTCCAAACTTTCCTGTGTTTGTTTGCCATTAGAAAAGTTGGTCAACATAAAACATTTTCCGGTCAACGAAATATACTTTCCAGTCAACGGAAAACACTTTTTAGTCAATGAAAAACACTTTTCAGTTAAAGAAAAATTTGGCTTGGTTTTCAGGAAAGTGTTTTCCTTTTTAGCTGTGTTTGTTTTCCGGAAAGTGGTTTCCAGGAAATCACTTTCCAAACTTTCTTATGTTTGCTTGCTGTTAGGAAAGTTGGTCAACGGAAAACACTTTCCAGTCAAAGGAAAATTTGGCTTGGTTTTTAGAAAAGTGTTTTCCTAAAAAATTTGGGCGGAAAACACTTTCTGAAAGTTGTGAAAAATTTAAAAATAGCATTTTTTGCTAATTATGTCAAATCTGATCCTTAAACTTTTGATTGCTATATATATATTTTATTTTGAATATTTATTTTTTAATTTTATTTCTTAAAATTTAATTTTTATATTAACTTTGATCTTCATTTTTATAATTGTTATTTGCTTTTCTCCTATTATTTTTTTTATTGAAATTTTTTATCTATCAAATTTGATCCTTATTCTTTTGATTGTTACTTATTTTATTTGAAATACTTTATGAAATGTTAATTATTATTATTTTAATTTTTTCATCTTTATTTTAAAATTGATCTTTATTATTTTGATTATTATTTATTTTATTTGAGATAATTTATGAAATTATATATTTTTTTAATTTCATTCTTATTCAAATTTTCAATTTGTAAGATTTGTTCCTCATTATTTTAATAAACTTGAGAAAAATAAAACATTAATAAATTATTTTCCTTTTTATTTTCCATAACAGTTCATTTTCCATAACATAACCAAACACTAGAAAATGTTTTCTAATTTATTTTCCATAAAACTACCAAACATGGGAAAATAATTCACTTTTTAGGAATTCATTTTCCTCGGAATTCACTTTCTAAAAGGAAACAACTTTCCTGCAAACAAACAGAGCCATAGTGAATATAGTAGTGTTGAACAACTCAAGAAAACTCCAGCAAGAATATCACTTCTGTCTTTGATTTTAAGCTCGGAGCCACATAGGAAAGCTCTACAGAAGGTGTTGAATGAGGCATACATTCCTCAAGACATCAATTAAGAAGCCATGAAACATTTGGTAAGAAGAATCTGGGCCTCAAATTATATATACTTTACTGAAGATATATTGGGTCCCGTTGGTATCGGACACAACAAGCCACTATACATTACAGTGTGTTGTAAGGACATTCTAAATGGAAAGGTACTCATCGATAATGGTTCTACACTAAATGTCCTACTGATGCATATGTTAAAAGAAATGCCTGTTGATGAATCACATATGAAACCTAGCACCTTGATGGCAAGAGCATATGATGGTTCACCAAGATGGATAATTAGGACCCTAGAAGTGGAGTTATACATGGGGCCACAGGTGTTCTTGATAACATTACAAGTAATGGACATTCATCCATCATACAACATATTATTAGAAAGGCTATGGATTCATATAGCTGGAGTAGTAGTTTCTTCATTGCACTAGTGCTTAAAGTATATCATGAACAGAATATTGATAACTATCAAAGCTAAAGAAACATTTTCCATGATAAAAAAATATGGCCATACTCTTCATTGAAGTAGAAGATTGTAGAGATGGGAATGTTCATGCTTTTGAAATTATGAACGCAAAATGGGTTCCTAAAGGTGCAGTGCTGAGAATGCCTAGAATCCCGGAAATGGCAAAGATGGCAGCCAAATACTTTCTAAAGAATGAGGCTCCTTTTCAATGTAATCCTAAGACTAGATTTGGGCTTGGATATAAGCCCAAGAAAGACAAACACATCACCCAGATTAAAAAGGAGTCAAGAATGGCGAAGATTGAAGGAAGAGAGCCAGAAGAAGAGGAACTTGCCATCCCACCACTCTAAATATCTTTCCTAGAGGCTGCAAAAATGATTAGATCTAGCATAGTAGATCTCCACATTAGTACCCTGAAGAGCCAAGAAGAAAGATAGATAGAGGAAGCGGATCTAGAAGTGAAGGATAAAGTTCTGCCACAGCTTCCGATACATACCATTGATGAACATCCTGCTAGATTTTTTGTGTGAAGATTGGCTGAATGAGAGGTGTACCAAAATTAGAAGATGGAGCCCGCTCCTATTGTGTTTAAAAAGTAATTGTCTTATTTGATCATGTTCGAACTTGTTTTAACTTATGTTGATCTTGTCGGCAATTTAGCTTATGATACCGCAAGATTTTCTATGTTAACCAAACACTTTTGTTTTAATGAGATCATGCATTTTCTTGTGTCCAATATATGCCTACATCCTTTTATCTTCTCACGAATCACCCTTACACGAGCACACTTTGCACTTTCAGGAATCCTGAAAGTTCCATTGATGCACAAAATCATTACACTAAGAATAATTGGCCAAACTTTGATAATATGGTTGCAATAGGCGATGAAGAATGAGAGGAAAAAGATATAAAAGAATTCACTAGGTTGGTAGAAAACTCCGAGAAGTCTTGGGAACCTGTTAGTGAGAAACTAGAAGTCATCAACTTGGGAAATGAGTAAGAAAAAAAAGAACTAAAGATTGGCACCCTTGTTACAATTGAAGAAAGAGATAGACTGGTCTCTCTTTTACAGGAATATGTTGATGTTTTTGCCTGGACTTATACAGATATGCCTGGTCTAGATATTGACATAGTAGTACATAAAATTCCTTTAATAGAAGGAAGCAAACCAGTCAAGTAGAAAACCAGGCAAATGTGCCTGGACATGTTGCTCAAGGTAAAGGCTGAGATACAAAAATAGTGGGATGAAGGATTTCTAGATGTGGTCCAATATCCTTAATGGGTAGCTAATATGGTTGTGCTCCCAAAAAAGGATGGCAATCCGAGTGTGTGTGGACTATAGAGATTTGAATAAGACAAGCCCAAAAGATGATTTTCCTTTATCTCACATAGACATTCTAGTTGATATTACTGTAAGAAATGCTACGTATTCTTTTATGAATAGATTCCCTAGTTACAACCAGATAAGAATGGTGGAAGAAAACAAAGAAAACACCATCTTTGTCACACCTTAGGGAATAAAGTGATGCCATTTGGGTTAAAGAATCCTAGAGCCACATATCAAAGGGAAATGGTTACCTTATTCCATGATATGATGCACCGAGAAGTGGAGGTTCATGTGGATGACATACTTGTAAAATCCAAGAAAGAAGAAGATCATGTGCAAATATTAAGGAGATTATTTGAAAAGTTGCAAAAATACCAATTAAAACTGAATCCTGCAAAATGCTTATTGATTAGTACTTAAAAGTGCATTTTTATCAAGAATTTATATCATCATTTTGCACTTGAAGTATCAATAACTCCTTAACTAAAACATGTTTTATAATAATATATCTAATAATATAAGATACCTTTAATTTGTGATAAATGTTCATTTTAAATGCAGG
>NW_011501820.1:15359-17895 GCF_000495115.2 Populus euphratica
TTGTTATTATTATTATTGTTGTTGTTGTTATTGTTGTTTTATAATTTTTTTTTATAATTTGTACAATTAACCTCCCTATGGTTTGACCCCGGTCTTGCCGGGTTATTTATTACTTCGACACTCCTGCACTTGGGAGAAGACATCAATCTTTTCGTCGTGTCACTTATTCGGGGTAAAAATAGAAAAATTATTGGGCTTTATAGTGAGTGATCAAGGAATAGAAGTTGATCTTGATAAAGTGAAAGCTATTCAGGAGATGCCTGCACCTAAGATAGAAAAGGAACTAAGAAGTTTTCTTGGGTGCTTAAATTATATTGCTCGGTTTATATCTTAGCTAACAATAACCTGTGAGCCAATTTTTCATTTACTTGGGAAGAAAAATCTTGGAGTATGGGACCATGATTGTCAAAAAGCCTTTGATAAAATAAAAAGGTACTTGCAAAATTCATTGATACTAGTACCTCCAACACTAGGAAGGCCTTTGATCTTGTATTTAACAGTAACAGAAACAATTATAGGTTGTGTGTTGGGACAACATGATGAGTTAGGAAGGAAAGAGCAAGCCATTTACTACTTGAGTAAAAAATTCAATGATTATGAGTCAAGATACACAACAATTGAAAGTTTATGTTGTGCTTTGGTTTGGAGTGCGAAAAAACTCAAATAGTATATGTTGTACTACACAACCGGTTGATTTTAAAATTAAATCTGCTCAAGTATATCTATGAAAAACCTTATCTATCAAGTAGAATAGCAAGGTGGCGAGTGTTATTGGCAGAATATGAAATCGTCTTTATGATAAGAAAATCTGTAAAAAAAAGCGTAATTGCCAATCATCTTACAGATCATGCCATGGAAAACTATGAGTCTCTAAACTTTGATCTTCCAGATGAAGATGTGATAGTAATTGAGAATGGAGGTGGAGAAAGTGATGCGTGGATCCTTTACTTTGATAGTATAATAAATGTATCAGGAAATAGGGTAGGAGAGATAGTAATTTCCCTAAATAAGCAATATCTTGTTTCAATAAAGTTATTGTTTGAATGTACCAATAATACGACTGAGTATGAAGCTTGCATTATTGACCTGGAAGCTGCTTTAGAACTTAAAGCCAAGAAGCTTGAGGTCTTTGAGGATTCCTTACTAATCATCTGCGAAGTCAAAGGTGAATGGCAAACCAAGGATGAGAAATTGAAGTTGTACCAAAATTATCTCTTGAGATTAGCTAATGAATTTGAAGAGATCAAATTCACCCACACAAGCAGAGATAAGAATCAGTTTGCTGATGCCTTGGTAACCTTAGCTTTAATGACACAAATCGATACTAGAAGCAAGATCCAGCTAATAGATATCGAAGTTAGAAGTTTCCAAGCCCATTGTTACTCAATTAAAGAATCTCCAGATGGGAAGCCTTGATATAATGACATCAAGAAGTTTCTCCAACATCGAGAATACCATCAAGGGATTTTTAAGACAGATGAAAAGACTTTGAGGAGAATGATCATGAATTTTTACTTAGATGGAGAAATTTTATATAGAAGGTCATTTTATGGGACCCTGCTCAGGTGTCTGAATGAAAAGGAGATTGAACAAACATTAAAAAAAGTCCATGAGGGGATTTGTGCTACACATGCTAATGGGCATACAATGGCAAAGCAAATACAAAGGTCTGGATATTTCTGGTTGACTATAGAGAGAGATTGTATAGACTATATGAGAAAATGCCATAAGTGTTAGATATATAGAGATAGGATAAATGCGCCTCTAGCACCTCTGTTCAATCTGATCTCACCTTAGCCTTTTGATATATGGGGTTTGGATGTCATATGGCCAATCAACCCTAAAGCAAGCAATTGATATAGATTCATTCTAGCGGCCATTGATTACTTCACTAAATGGGTAGAAGATAATTTTTATGCCTACGTAACACAGAAAATAGTCAAGAGATTCATTAAAAAGGATTTGGTCTGTCATTATAGTTTGCTAGCAAGACTGGTAACTGATAACGCTCAGAATTTTAATGGGAAACTGATTGACAAACTACATACCAAGTGGAAGATTAAACATCTCAATCCTTCCCGTTATAGATTGAAGATGAATGGGCAGTTGAAGCAGCTAATAAGAATATCAAGAAAATCATCCAAAAAATGGTGGTCACCTACAAAGATTGGCATGAGATGCTCCCATACGCACTTCATGTGTACCGCACCATAGTCAGAACTTCTACAAATGCAACCTATATTCTTTAGTATATGGAATGGAGGTGGTTATGCCCCTAAAAGTAGAAATTCAATTAATGCGGATCCTAAAGGATGAACAACTGGATGAATCAGAATGGGCTAGGTTAAGATTTGAGCAACTAAATTTGATCGATGAAAGAAGATGATTGTGCATCAAAAGTGTTATTAAGTCTCTTGTTTTACATATGTATTTATTGTTTTTATTTGGTTGTTTTTATAATAATTGATGTGTTTTTTAGTAATGAAGTTTGTTTTAAAGTTTCGATAGGTTTTTGGAGCTTAAATAAATTAATTCA
>NW_011501820.1:25954-30664 GCF_000495115.2 Populus euphratica
CTCTTGAGTTTTTTTTGTTACTTAGCTTAATTTCCAGATCTAGCTCTCTATGGATATGACCTCGATCTTACCGAGTTAATTACTACATCGCACACTCGTGCACTTGCGAGTTAAAACAAGTCAATCATAAAAAATGGTCAAGCAGAAGACTAGCAGTTATTTGCCATCACCAGTTATACCAAAGCAGAATAGCAAAGGCTTACAACAAGAAGGTGAAACCAAGGGTGTTTAAGGAGGGGGATTCGGTATTAAAGAAGATCAAAACAAGTGGCACCAAACTACGAAGAGCTATATATGGTAAAAAAGGCTTTTTCTAGAGAGGCCTTAATTTTGACTAATATGGATGGAAATGATCTACCTAGACTCGTAAACTCAAATGTTGTAAAAAAGTACTATGCCTGATGTATTTACCTTTATAAATCAATAAGATTAAAGATTGGCCAATATTGTTTTAGTGTGTTTCCCTTAAAAACTACACATGATCGCATGTTTTTACAAGGATTTTTAGGAAATCAAAGCTTTAATAAAAAATCAAATTAGTGTTTGTTTTAATAAACAAGTTTTGAAAATTCAAGTGATATCTTGACATTCACAAAAGCTGAAAGATGACCTAAACACTATGAGATGACTCCAAAGTTGAGTTTTGACTACATGAATAATAAGAAACCATTTTTCATGTTCACATAAAAGAAAGCAAAGCTTACCAATTCTAAGTGCTTGCATTTGAAATGAAGAAATGCAATCTTCGATCATCCTTTCACAAATTCCAAAACATCTCTTGCAGTCCCTTTTTTAGCCTAATGAATTTTTCTTAAAAAATAATCGTGCCTTGGATCACACCCTATACTAAGGGGCAAGTGCAAAAATTCTTAATGATTAAAAGTGCCCAAACAATTCTAGGGCTATGAAAAAGCCCTCAACGCTAGAAGTGCTCAAACAACTCTAGGGACCATGAAAAGTCTTTAACGATAAAAGTATCCAAACAACACTCAGGGGCATGAAAGAGTTTCAAAAGGATTTGAGCATGTCATAAAAATCACTAATGATGTTCAAAACCAAAAGAAGAAAAAGCCCAATACTAGGCACTAGGGGCATCACATATCATTTTTCAAATCAATTCCAAGGATTAGGAATTCATGAAAAAAAGAAAAAAAGAAAAAAAAAACATAGAGAGAGTTGAGATATAAGCATTAGTGATCCTTAATCTTAAAAATCCTTTAAACACCTTTTAAGCCACTACATGACCTTTTTCTTCATAACCAAGAGCCTAAGCCTATGTCATGTGCCTAACCAAGTCCTTTTTTATTAAAGGTAGGTCATTTGGATCAATAGGCAATGCTTTCCCATGAGAAATAAGTCATTATTCATGCAATCAAAATGAATGCTTCAAAAACTTGTTTTTTGAAACCCTCAGATTGGATCTTTAACCCTTTTCAATTAACAAAACGTCACTTCATATTTTCACCAAAAACAACATTTATGCAAACCTATCCATGAAAATTGCTTGAATGTTTCAGAATAAGTTTGTTTTAAACAAACAACAAAATGATTTTTGTTCAGAATAACTTTGCAATTTCAAAAGTTCTTTGTGAAAACAACTCCTCGTAGAAAACCGAATCTTCTTTCACATAACCTTATCCCTAAAGAAAACCCTAAACAAATATTTACGAGCATGGTCAAACTAAGAGGCAATCTAGCAAAACATATAGGGTTGGCTCCATGATTCCCGGAGATGTGGTGATCCTTTAGATAGGCAAATAGGTATGTTTGTGTCATATTGTCCCAAAAGTTAAGATCACAAGACGTGGCTCGAGGAAGCCAAAGCAGAAAAGCCACTAAAGCCTACTAAAGAGACTCGAATTTTCAAGATAGAAAATCAGTGAAGAAAGGGGACCTATATTTTATGGGTAAGTATACATGCATCTTGACCATCAAGCATTATTGTCGCATCAACATTTTCGGTGCTTGTTTCATCCATGATTTCTTCCTTAGAATAAATCATTTACAAATCTTCAGATTTATCTAACTTATTTTTACTTAAAGTAGATTCAAGTTCATCATAAACTAATTCGTCAATATGATCTACTTCTTGTAAATCATTATCATCTCCAAGTTGCTTGCAAATGTTGAAAATATTCATCTCCAATGTCATGTTTCCAAATGATAGCTTCATCAGTCCATTCCTACAATTAATCAATGCATTAGAAGTTGCAAGAAATGGACGTCCTAAAATAACAGGAAATGAATTACATGCTTCAACAGGTTCTGTGTCCAAGACAATAAAATCCACAGGATAAATGAATTTATCGACTTGTACTAACACATCTTCAATTATTCCTCTAGGCACTTTTACAGATCTATCGGCAAGTAAAAGAGATATAGAAGTTGGTTTTAACTCACCTAGATTGAGACTTTGAAAAACTGAATATGGAAGTAAATTCACACTAGCTCCAAGATCAAGTAAGGCTCTTTCAATTTTATGCTCTCCAATAAAGCAAGAAATTGTAGGACAACCAGGGTCTTTATATTTCAAAGCATTATTGTTCTGAAGAATAGCACTTACTTGTTCGGCTAGAAAGGCTTTCTTTTTCACATTCAGTTTCCTCTTCACAGTGCATAGATCTTTCAAAAATTTAGCATAGGAAGGAACCTGTTTAATAGCATCCAACAATGGTATATTGATCCTTACCTGTTTGAAAATTTCATAAATTTCAGAATTGTGATTGACTTTCCTTTGTTTGGTCATGGCTTGAGGAAATGGAAGTGCTGGCGGTGAATCAGTCGTTTCTTTGCAATTTTCAGATTCAACCCCTTCCTTACCCTCAGAGATTGACTCATCATCTTTCTCATAAGGTTCAAGAGAGGGTTTTTCAATAACCTTACCACTGCGCAGAGTAGTGACTGATTTGACTTGATCCATGTGTTGGCTTCCGGAACTACTTGCATTTGCATTGTATTGCCCTTTGGGATTTTGTTGTGTTTGAGATGGAAACTTACCTTTCTCTTGGAAACTGAGAGCAGATGTTAATTTTGCAAGAGTATCTTTAAAATCTGTCATGTTTTGAGCAAGTTGAGTATTGATTGTCTCTTGCTTTTCAATGAATGCATGCAATGTTTCCTCAAGATTTCTTCTAGGAGGTGGAGCATAAGGAGGTGCATATCCATGAGAATTTTGGAAATTATGGTGTGCTTGAAACGGTGGTTGTGAAGTTTGTGCATTGTCACTCTTCCAACTAAAATTTTGGTGATTTCTCCAACCAGGATTGTATGTTTGCAAATATGGGTTATGATTGGGCCTTTCGAAACTGTTTAAAGCATGGGCTTGTTCATGGAGACATTCCTTAAAAGAAGGCAAGGTTGGACAATCGTTGGTTGAGTGTTCATTTGTTTCACAGATTTGACACACAATGTTTTCAACAGATTTTAATTGACCACTCTTTTTCAATTCTAGTGCCTCGACTTTTCTAGCTAAAGATGCAAACTTGGCTTGAAGGTCATGATCTTCCCTAAGGTTGTACATACCTCCACTAGATGTATGAGGTTGAGTTTTACTCGGTGCCTCATATGTACCCGCGGTGTCCCAATTTTGAGCATTTTCAGCTAACAAGTCTAAGTACTCCATTGCTTCATCAGGGTCTTTATCTTCAAAAGTTCCATTGCACATCAATTCAACCATTTGCCTATCTTTAGGTGTTAACCCTTCATAGAAATGTGAAACCAATCTCCATGTTTCAAAACCATGATGAGGGCAAGTACTAAGCAAGTCTCGATACCTATCCCAACATTGGTAAAATGTTTCTCCTGGTTTTTGAGTGAAAGTGGTGATTTGTCTCTTGAAAGAGTTTGTTCTATGAGATGGAAAAAACTTCTTTAAAAACTGTTGTTGCATTTCATCCCAAGCACGAATGGATCCTGGTCTTAAATTTTGTAGCCATGTTTTAGCTTTATCTTTTAATGAAAAAGGAAAAAGCTTTAATCTAATGGTGTTCATGCTACAATTTAAATTATTATATGTGTTGCAGACCTCCTCAAATTCCCTTAAATGCAAGTATGGATTTTCCAATTCCAAACCATGAAAAGAAGGTAAAAGTTGAATAATACCTGGTTTAAAATTAAAATGAGATGCATCAGGAGGAAAAACTATGCATGATGGTGCACTTGTTCTTGTGGGATTCATGTGGTCTCTAAGTGTTCTAGCACGGTTATTCTCATTATTCTCATTATGAAGTGATTGATTATCTTCTTCGGCCATATTTTCTGAAAATGATGAGGATACCCTACAAAGTCTACCACTTGATGTACGTGACCACACTCTCATGCACGTGTAGGAATAAAATAAAAAGAAGAACAAGAAAGCAAAAGAAGGAGGAAGAAAACAAAATAAAAAGAAACAAAAGAAAAGAAACAAAGTTATATACAAGAAAAGTGAAAAGAGAAAATAAAATAAATACTATAATTTATACAAGAACTTACCTCCCCGGCAACGGCGCCAAAAACTTGACACGACTAAAAGATTGATGTCTTCTCCCAAGTGCAGGAGTGTCGAAGTAATAAATAACCCGGCAAGACCGGGGTCGAACCACAGGGAGGTTAATTGTACAAATTATAAACAACAATTATAAAACAACAATAACAACAACAACAATAGTAATAATAATAATAATAATAATAATAATAATAATAGTAGTAGTAGTAGTAGTAGTAGTAGTA
>NW_011501820.1:31436-31829 GCF_000495115.2 Populus euphratica
ATTTACCACAAATTAAAGGTATCTTATATTATTAGATATATTATTATAAAGCATGCTTTAGTTAAGGAGTTATTGATACTTCAAGTGCAAAATGATGATATAAAACAATGATAAAAATACACTTTTAAGTACTAATCAATTATCATATGTAGTGTGTTTCTAACCCTATCTCTTTTCAAGAGGACCCCTAATCCCTCAGCTTCTGATATTGTGTTTTATAGCCTTATCTCCCTTTCATATGTGCCTTTAAGCTATGATCTTTCAAGCGGTGCGTCTCCTAACCTTACCTTTTTTCAAGGTAGCCTTCGAACCCTTAACCATCTTACCTAATGCGCTTTATAGCCCTACCTCCTTCCATTGGAGTGCATCTTCCTTTTGAGTGCGTCTTAGAGC
>NW_011501834.1:0-31562 GCF_000495115.2 Populus euphratica
GAGTCTTTAGATAATATTCTATTAACTCTTGAGACGCATCCTAGTGAAGATGTGCATCGTGCAATTCATGATTTATGGCCACAATTTCATAAAGAACATGATCGACTTAGTCTTGGGAATCTTACTAAAAAAGACCCTATTTGCTAGTTTTTAAGAAAACTGGATGGGAAGCCTATCCCCGACCCATAGAGGGCGTTTAAGTTGTTCTTGGACGTAAAACCAAGGGAAGATGTGAGCCACAATCACAACTACCTGTACATACACATGCTTTTTCAAAAGTAAATAAATAAAGAGAGAGAAAGAGAGAGTGTGTGAGACTCCTGCTGGCCTACATATAGGTGGTATGATTGCCTTTTTAATTTCTCATATTGGGATAGGTATCGAGACTTGCTTAGTACTTGCCATCATCATGGTTTTGAAACATGGAGATTGGTTTCACATTTTTATGAAGGGTTAACACCTAGAGATAGGCAAATGGTTGAATTGATGTGCAAGGGAACTTTTGAAGATAAAGACCCTGATGAAGCAATGGAGTACTTCGACTTGTTAGCTGAAAATGCTCAACATTGGGAAACTGCGGGTACATATGAGGCACCGAGTAAAACTCAACCTCATACATCTAGTGGAGGTATGTACAACCTTAGGGAAGATCATGACCTTCAAGCCAAATTTGCATCTTTAGCTAGAAAAGTTGAGGCACTAGAATTGAAAAAGAGTGGTCAATTAAAATCTATTGAAAACATTGTGTGTCAAATCTGTGAAACAAATGAACACTCAACCAACGATTGTCCAACCTTGCCTTCTTTTAAAGAATGTCTCCATGAACAAGCCCATGCTTTAAACAGTTTTCAAAGGGCCAACCACAACCCATACTCCCAAACATACAACCCTGGTTGGAGAAATCACCCAAATTTTAGTTGGAAGAGTGAGAACAACAATGCACAAACTTCACAACCACCGTTTCAAGCACACCATAATTTCCAAAATTCTCATGGATATGCACCTCCTTATGCTCCACCTCTTAGAAGAAATCTTGAGGAAACATTGCATGCATTCATTGAAAAGCAAGAGACAATTAATACTCAACTTGTTCAAAACATGACAGATTTTAAAGATACTCTTGCTAAATTAACATCTGCTCTTAGTTTCCAAGAGAAAGGTAAGTTTCCATCTCAAACACAACAAAATCCTAAAAGGCAATACAATGCAAATGCAAGTAGTTCCGGAAGCCAACATATGGATCAAGTCAAATCAGTCACTACTTTACGCAGCGGTAAGGTTATTGAAAAACCCTCTCTTGAACCTTATAAGAAAGATGATGAGTCAATCTATGAGGGTAAGGAAGGGGTTGAATCTGAAAGTTGCAAAGAAACGACTGATTCACCGCCAGCACTTCCATTTCCTCAAGCCATGACCAAACAAAGGAAAGTCAATCACAATTCTGAAATTTATGAAATTTTCAAACAGGTAAGGATCAATATACCTTTGCTGGATGCAATTAAACAGGTTCCTTCCTATGCTAAATTTTTGAAAGATCTCTGCACTGTGAAGAGGAAACTGAATGTGAAAAAGAAAGCCTTTCTAGCCGAACAAGTAAGTGCTATTCTTCAAAACAATAATGCTTTGAAATATAAAGACCCTGGTTGTCCTACAATTTCTTGCTTTATTGGAGAGCATAAAATTGAAAGAGCCTTACTTGATCTTGGTGCTAGTGTGAATTTACTTCCATATTCAGTTTTTCAGAGTCTCAATCTAGGTGAGTTAAAACCAAGTTCTATAACTCTTTTACTTGCCGATAGATCTATAAAAGTGCCTAGAGGAATAATTGAAGATGTGTTAGTACAAGTCGATAAATTCACATTTTGAAACAAATGTTGGGATAGGTATCGAGACTTGCTTAGTACTTGCCCTCATCATGGTTTTGAAACATGGAGATTGATTTCACATTTTTATGAAGGGTTAAAACCTAGAGATAGGCAAATGGTTGAATTGATGTGCAATGGAACTTTTGAAGATAAAGACCTTGATGAAGCAATGGTATACTTAGACTTGTTAGCTGAAAATGCTCAAAATTGGGACACTACGGGTACTTATGAGGCACCGAGAAAAACTCAACCTCATACATCTAGTGGAGGTATGTACAATCTTAGGGAAGATCATGACCTCCAAGCCAAGTTTGCATCTTTAGCTAGAAAAGTCGAGGCACTAGAATTAAAAAGAAGTGGTCAATTAAAATCTGTTGAAAACATTGTGTGTCAAATCTGTGAAACAAATAAACACTCAACCAACGATTGTCCAACCTTGCCTTCTTTTAAGGAATGTCTCCATGAACAAACCCATGCTTTAAATAGTTTCCAAAGGGCCAACCACAACCCATACTCACAAACATACAACCCTGGTTGGAGAAATCATCCAAATTTTAGTTGGAAGAGTGAGAAGAATAATGTACAAACTTCACAACCACCGTTTCAAGCACACCATAATTTCCAAAATTCTCATGGATATGCACCTCCTTATGGTCCACCTCCTAGAAGAAATCTTGAGGAAACATTGCATGCATTCATTGAAAAGCAAGAGACAATCAATACTCAACTTGTTAAAAACATGACAAATTTTAAATATACGCTTGCAAAATTGACATCTGCTCTTAGTTTTCAATAGAAAGGTAAGTTTCCATCTCAACCATAATAAAATCCCAAGGGGCAATACAATGCAAATGCAAGTAGTTGCGGAAGCCAACACATGGATCAAGTCAAATCAGTCACTACTCTTCGTAGTGGTAAGGTTATTGAAAAACCCACTCATGAACCATGTGAGAAAGATGATGAGTTAATCTCTAAGGGTAAGGAAGGGGTTGAATTTGAAAATTGCAAAGAAAAGATTCCTTCGCCAGCACTTCCATTCCTCAAGCCATGACCAAACAAAGGAAATTCAATCACAACTCTGAAATTTTTGAAACTTTCAAACAGGTAAGAATCAATATACCTTTGCTGGATGCTATTAAACAGATTCCTTCCTATGCTAAATTTTTGAAAGATCTATGCACTGTGAAGAGGAAACTGAATGTGAAAAAGAAAGCCTTTCTAGCCGAACAAGTAAGTACTATTCTTCAGAACAATAATGCTTTGAAATATAAAGACCCTAGTTATCCTACAATTTCTTGCTTTATTGGAGAACATAAAATTGAAAGAGCGTTACTTGATCTTGGAGCTAGTGTGAATTTACTTTCATATTCAGTTTTTTAGAGTCTCAATCTAGGTGAGTTAAAACCAACTTCTATAACTCTTTTACTTGCTGATAGATCTATAAAAGTGCCTAGAGGAATAGTCGAAGATGTGTTAGTACAAGTCGATAAATTCATTTATCTTGTGGATTTTGTTATCTTGGACACAGAACCTGTTGAAGCATGTCATTCATTTCCTGTTATTTTAGGACGTTTTTCTATTTTTGGCAATTCATTTTATGATTATTTGACTAACTTAGAAAAGGTTTTGAGCAAGTGTGAAGAGAAGAATCTTGCGCTGAATTTGAAAAGGTGTCATTTTATGGTAACAAACAACATTGTATTTAGTCACATTGTTTCAATGAGTTTGAGGAAATAAGAAATAATACATATGAAAATTTAAAAATTTATAAAGCAAGATCAAAGAGTTTCATAACAAGAAAATACTAAGAAAAACATGTGTATCCATATAGGGCTTGTGATATTGAGAATCCAAAGAATGCAATGTTTTCAAGGTAAATGGACATCGTTTGAAAGTTTACTTTGACAATTTTTCAATTGAAAATGGCTATATTGAATTGGGTGATCATGTATATTGACACGACTAAAAAATTGATGTCTTCTCCCAAGTGCAGGAGTGTCAAAGTAATAAATAAACCGGCAAGACCGGGGTCGAAGCACAGGTAGGTTAATTGTATAAATTATAAACAACAATTATAAACAACAATAACAACAATAATAACAATAACAACAACAACTACAATAATAATAATAACAATAATAATAATAATAATAACAATAGTAGTAGTAGTAATAGTAGTAGTAGTAGTAGTAGTAGTAGTAATAATAATAATAATAATAATAATAAAGAAAGAGAAGAAGAAGAAGATGATGAGAACTTGGAGATGGAATATTAATGTAAGGATTAAACAATGATAATAACAAATGTCAAGGTTAGAGGTTCCACTAATGGTATGTCAGACAAGTATAGTATAAACTCCTATTATTCAATTGGAAACCACACACAAAGGAGGTTCCAATTTGATTATAGATTGTTAACATGATTACATTAGTCATCTTATTCAATTAATGTGAATACTTGTAAATCTCGTCAAGCATTCATGATTATAACTTATGTTAACAACAAATCAAGTTCATTTCATAGCTGAGGTGTCGGTTATACCATACAGTATGGGCTATGAAAGGGCCAAGCATTTGTTGTACCAAGTGTTATACAACATAAATCAAGATTAGTCATTTAACAAGCAAAGAATTAAAAAGTGAATAAGATAACAAATACAAAACATGTTAGTATCAAACATTAAAGTCCATATTAAGTTTACACTATACTTATTCTTACACCATTAGTGTAACCTTTTCACCTTGACATAATAAACTTAGCTAGACATAATGAAAGAAAGAAAAATAAATAAACAAAATAAGAACAGAAATAAGATAAGAGTTAACTAAGGAAAGGAAAGGAAATGAAAGGCATACACTTGATATTAATGAAAGCAAAGCCTAAACATTACAAAAAATACAAAGAGAGAAAGGAAGAGCATGATCTTGATCTCGAAACCAAGATGCCTAAATGCATGGCAAATGCCTCCTTTTATAGGCCAAAATTGGGAACTATTTATTTGATGACTAATTGATGAGTGGGTGGCCAACTCTTGACTTGGTGACAATCCTTATCTTCTCTTGTCTGCCTTCAACGTCATTGATAACGTCAAAATTGGAGTCACTCAAACATATGAAAGTTGTAGGCAATTGTCTCAGCTTTCTTGTGTAAAACATTCAGCTCATTTGGACTTCTAGAACTCCAGCTATGGCCAAAATACTGAACAGTGCTCGGACTGGAGGACAGATTCAGACTTCTTTGTTATTGCAATAATTTGGACTTGAAAATGGCCTTTTTGGATCTTGGGCTCCATATGAAAGTTGTAGGCCTATGTCTTATCTTTCCATCCATATAAAGTAGACCTAAAGCTAAGATCTATAGCTCCAGATATGACCCAATTACCAAACAGTGTTCCGGTTTGGATTGCACCGACATCTCTTTTCTAAGTTTGGCCATCTCTTTATCCTTTCAATTTCAATTCTTAAATTCATCAATCAATCCTTTCATTTATGTGATAGGCCTGCATTTAAAATGAACATTTACCACAAATTATAGGTATCTTATATTATTAGATACATTATTATAAAACATATTTTAGTTAAGGAGTTATTGATACTTCAAGTGCAAAATGATGATATAAAACCATGATAAAAATGCACTTTTAAGTACTAATCACACCCCCCAACCAGCTTATTACTAGTCCCTAGTAATCAAAGCGTAAAATAGAAAAACAATTTGTTTTTTAAGTACTAATCATATATGAAAATTGATTTTTTTTCCTCACATTGTTTTTGTATTTTTTTCTGTGATTTTTGTTTTGCTAGTTTCTCTCACCCTGGTCAAATGACGGATAATGGTACTTCGTGACTTAAGTCGGTCCTTTCAATTTTCCATAATAACTGATATCTGCATATATATTTATATAATTCATTGTTCTTTCCCCTTTCCTTGAATCTCCCCTCCAATTTTCATTTGAAAATGGACACCACTCTTGAAAAATTGAAAAAGAATTTCCCACTCTACCTCAGAATGTGATTACAAAAATTTAATAACCTAGATGTGCAAGATTGAAATTGTTAATGAATCATGGAATTCGTGAAGATATTCGCTAACTGATTGAAGTAAAGGTCTGATTATTAGGTGAGTTCTCTAATTCCTTCATTTCACACATGCCTAAAATAGGTAAAAGCACTTTTGCAAAGCAACGTCGTGCAAAACAACTGAAAGTCTATCATCGATGTGCTAGGTGAACTTGTAATGTACAATGTCGTTCTTCAGGAATAGTATCTATAAACTATGAAGATAAAGTACAATTCATTAAGGATGACCTAAGTAAGAAGTCTTTAGTTAATCTTCTATTGACTCTTGAGACGCATCCTAGTGGAGATGTATATCGTGCAATTCATGATTTATGGTTACAATTCCATAAAGAACATGATCAATATAGTCTTGGGAATCTGACTAAAAAAGACCTTGTTTGACAGTTTTCAAGAAAACTAGATTGGAAGTCTATCCCCGACCTATAAAGGGCATTTAAGTCATTCTCGGACATAAAACTAAGGGAAGGTGTGAGCCACAATCACAACTATTTGTACGTACACATGTTTTGTTTTCAAATATATATATATAAAGAGAGTGAGACTCTAATTGACCTACATATAAGGGGTATGATTGCATTTTCAAGTTCTCATCTATAAAATCTTCTCTTCCTTTCCTTCATTTCTACTTAACCCATACATTCAACAAAAATAGAAGTGTGTAGAAATGGTAGGTTCCTTAAGTCATCACATAAGAAACATTTGTATTTTTGGTGCATCCAATCTTGAGAAGGAAATAGAGTTTTTAGAATTAGTGAATCATCTTATTCAGGTACTAGCTAAGAGAAAGATTCATTTAATATATGGAGGAGGCAACCTTGGGTAAATAGGGAGTGTCAATAGCTGTATTTTTAGGATGTAGTCAAGTTTTGGGGGTTGTCCCTAAAGCTTTAGCACAAAGGGAGATCATTGGAAAAACAATTGGAGAGAAACTACAGGTCTTCATAATGTCTAATCAAATGAATGCAATGTTTAAACACACTGATGACTTCATTGCCTTATTAAGTGGTCTGGGCATATTGGAAGAGATCTTTCATATTACCTCTTGGGCCTAACTGCATATTCACTATGAACCCATAGATCTATTAAATATTAATAGTTTTTATAATAAGTTGTTGTCTTTTCTTGATCGTGCTGTGAAACAAGAATTTCTAACATCTTCAGCATGACAAATCATAATCTCCACTGCTACTGCTGAATAATTGATTAACCAATTATAATATTTCATTCCTGTAATTGATCTCTCTATGAGTCACATAAATTGGTCAACTAAGGAATGCTATAAAAAGCTTAGATTGGATTTGAGCCTTCATTTGTGAATCCTTGTGTTTTTTTTTTTGTTTTTTTAATAGTATATTATTTTATATTTTGTTATTTCTTATATTTGTTTAAGTGTGCTTCAGATTTGTCAGTGTTCTGTGTTTCAGGTAATGTCTTTTATACTCTTTTTTTCTACCTTAGGACATTGAAGACAATGTCTTATTTTGGTTGGGGGAAGAGGGTAGTAGTTGATATTTTAAAAAATAAAAACTGTGTTTTCTATTTCATAAACCATTTGCAAACTATTTTTATTAAGATGACAGAGTAAGGAGGAATTTTATTGACTCTTGAGACATATTTTGGTTAACACTTTTCAATGGTTATTTACAATATTCATAACAAAGTCTATCAAAATACTTCTTGAAATATTCAGGTTTATAAATTTTAACATTGTTATCACTTAATTCTGCTCATATACTCATTTAACAAGTATTCTTAAACCTTTATTTTCACACACACACTTTAACATATGATTGTGGGTTGCATATTGGATTATTACATTATTATGTTCTTTTGTAAAAGGTAACAACTAAGGGATATGGATAGTATATAAATTGCAAAAATATAAAAAAAATGATGATGATAAAAACGTAAATAAGTTTGGTTTTGTGGGCTCCCTAACCTAAGTAATTAAGCTTAAATGGGTGTTTTAACAACTAATACCCTAAAGTCAACTGACTGGGGAGCTATTGGCCCAACACTTGTTACATGGGTTGAGAAGAAAAGCTTAAAGGAATCAAACATTGCACTATTTATATATATCAGTATCTGTAACTCGAGTTGTTAAGGTCGAAAGGGTGTCTCAACACCTAATGCCTTAAGACCAACTGGTTTAAAAGGCATTAGCTGTAAGCTCGTTACATGAGTCAAAGATGCATTGTGTTTTAAGTTATATGTATATATAGTAATAAAAAGAAGAAGATGAAAAAGAAGAAGAAAGGATAATAATCCCAACCCAAGGAAATTAATCGTAAACATTAGAATAAAATTTTTATTTTCTTCCAAGTAAAGCCCCATAACAATGTGTTGATATATTAACTATAAAATGAAGGTTTATTAATATCTTGTTTAAGAGGTATTGAGCATATATATAAATTTAATGAGAGTTTGTTTATCTGAATAGATTAATGGAAGTTGAATGATGAATACCTTACTGACACGACTGAAAGATTGACGTCTTCTCCCAAGTGCAGGAGTGTCAAAGTAATAAATAACCAGGCAAGACCGAGGTCGAACCATAGAGAGGTTAATTGTACAAATTATAAACAACAATAGTAACAACAACAACAACAATAACAACAACAACAATAATAATAGTAATAATAGCAATAATAGCAATAATAATAATAATAATAATAATAATAATAATAATAATAATAATAGTAGTAGTAGGCCTATGTCTTACCTTTCCATCCATATAAATTACACCTAAATCTAAGATCTTTAACTCCAGATATGACCCAATTACCGAACAGTGTTCCAGTTTGGATTGCACCGACATCTCTTTTCTAATTTTGGTCATCTTTTTGCCCTTGCAATTTAAGTTCTTAAAGTCATCAATCAATCCTTTCATTTATGTGATAGGCCTGCATTTAAAATGAACATTTACCATAAATTAAAGGTATCTTAGATTATTATATATATTATTATAAAACATGCTTTAGTTAAGGAGTTATTGATACTTCAAGTGCAAAATGATGATATAAAACCATGATAAAAATGCACTTTTAAGTACTAAACACTTACTTTGTTGAATTTGCAAATTGTTTTTCTATTTTAACGCTTTGATACTAGGAACTAGTAATAAACTGGTTGTAGGGTGTGATTAGTACTTAAAAGTGCATTTTTATGAAGGTTTGATATCATCATTTTGCACTTAAAGTATCAATAACTCCTTAACTAAATCATGTTTTATAATAACATATCTAATAATATAAGATACCTTTAATTTATGGTAAATGTTCATCTTAAATGTAGGTCTATCACATACATGAAGGGATTGATTATGAGTTTAAGTACTGAAATTGAAAGGACAAAGCGATGGCCAAACTTACAAATTGATTATGAGTTTAACATACATGAAGGCATGATCTTGATCTAGAAACCGAGATGCCTCCTTTTATTGGCCAAAATTGGGAACTATTGATTTGGTGACTAATTGATGAGTGGATGGCCAACTCTTGACTTGGTGACAATCCTTATCTTCTTTTGTCTGCCCAAAACATCATTGATAACGTCAAAATTGGAGCCACTCGAAAACATGAAAGTTGTAGGCAATTGTCTCAGCTTTCTTGAGTAAAACATTCAGCTCATTTGGACTTCTAGAACTCCAGATATGGCCAAAATACTAAACAGTACTCGGGCTGGAGGACAGATTCAGGCTTCTTTGTTGTTGCTACAATTTGGACTTGAAAATTGCCTTTTTAGATCTTGGGCTCCATATGAAAGTTGTAGGCCTATGTCTTATCTTTCCCCCCAACCAACTTATTACTAGTCCCTAGTAATCAAAGCATTAAAATAGAAGAACAATTTGCAAATTCCACAAAGCAAGGTATTCATCATTTAACTTCCATTAATCTATCCAGATAAACAAACTCTCGTTAAATTTATATACCTGCTCAATACCTCTTAACAAGATATTCATAAACCTTTCTTTTATGCTCAATGTATCAACACATAATTATGGGGCTTTTCTTGGAAGAAAACAAATTTTTTGTTCTAATGTTTAAGGTTAACTTCCTTAGGTTAGAATTATTATTTTTGTCTTTTTTTTTCTTCTTGTTTTTTTTTAAATATATATACATATAATTTAAAAACACCATGCATCTTTAACCCATGTAACGAGCTTTCGGCTAATGACTCCCAGACTAGTTGGTCTTATGGCATTAGGTGTTAAGACACTCCTACGAGCTTAGTAACTCGGGTCGCAGATACTGATATGTAGATAGTGCAATGTTTGATTTCCTTAAGCTTTTCTCCTCAACCTATATTTATAGGAAATTCTATTGCCTTTCCAGATCATTAAAGAACAGCTCATTTGGAAACTTGAGTCAAACGTTATGGGCAAAACACTAGAAGGTGTTCTAAAAAATCAAATCAGGCCAGCTTTGCAACCAGTTTGGTGCATGTTTTTCTTCCTCATTTATGAGCTGTCTCTTTCTTCTTTTTGACCCAAAATAATGTAACAATATCCCCTCCAACTTTCCATCCATGTGCTTGCCTTCTTGGATCAATGGATTACCCAAAAGAAATCAATTGTTATTTATTGTGTGAACATGTAAGATCATGGATTGTGCTTGGGCTGATTTGAGGGTTGATTTGGGGCTGAATTTAAGCATCAAATAAGGATAAAAATGTACCTATTATTTGGGCTAAGATTGACATTGAAACCTTGAGTGTTTAATGGTTGAAGTTTGCACACAACATAAGGCAAGTTTGGGCTTGAAGTAGATCATATGATATTCTTTTCTAGAATTGGAATAGAATTGATTTTTGGGGCAAATTTGGAGCACTTATTTGAACCAAGATTTGCTTTAATCTTCAACTAAATGTCTCTTCAATTCTTTGTTCTTAATTTCGATGTTGAATTTTCTGAATTAATTCATTTAAGCTCCAAAAACCTATCGAAACATTAAAAGAAACTTCATTACTAAAAAGCACATCAATAATTATAAAAAAAAACAAATAAAAACAATAAATACATATGTAAAATAAGAAACTTAATGACACTTTTGATGCACAATCACACCCCCCAACTTAGATTTTACTAGTCCTCAAGCAAAACAAAACATAAAACCTTTGAAATAAAAAGAATAATAACAACCATAATTGCTCGATTTATTACACTTGAAAGACCTATCATGCAAATATTGGTATCTTTAACTTAGTGTACATAATAGCAAATAAAGAAAAATAAGCATACTCACATTCTCTAAATCAAACATCCATACAAAATTTCCAAATTCAATCATATTTATCATGCAACCAACATAATTGATTCATACGAAAACTCAACTTGTAATCTTCCCTTCTCACCAACACAAACAAGGTAGCAAAGTAGAGAAATATCTATATATATATATATTTTTTTTTCTTTAAAGATATGATTTATTCTTTGTCTTTAAGTAGTCACTTCCCTTTTGACGCAAATACAAACATTTGTGATGAATGCACCCGGTTACTCACAAAGTCACAAACTTAAAGTGTTTTGCATACTTATATTTCAAGCTACTGTTTGACATAAGAACAAACATTTTTGATGAATACCCCTAGTTACTGAGCAACTCAAAACATTGGAGTAGATAGAACTTTGTATACATTTATTTATTTATTTGTGTAATAATTATTACTCTATTTACTTAAACCTTGTTTAGGAGTAGATCAAAAGGGATAATCACAAGTAAAGCATCATACTCATCTTTCATGCATAATCAAACAACTCAACAACTTTTACAAGGAAAGATGTACTTCAGTAATCTTAAAAAAAAGTATGTTATATCTTGCTTTATAAGATATTATCTAACCCAAATTAAATCATGCAATGTTCAACACAATAATGAATCCAAAAATGTAATGATGATCCTAAACAAGTCTCATTCATATACAAATGCAAGTTTTTTTTTTTTTTAACAAGCATGGTTATCTCAGGCATTCAACATAATGAAATATCTAAAATTAAGTTTTACATTATCCTCAATTAAAAAAGAAAGAGAAGAAAAGTATAAAGATTAGAAAATTGTTACTCCCCTTTTGTTTTCAAGGATGAATGTCTGATTGAATTGGGCATGAACTGACTTCTTGCTTGATTTTTTTTTAACCTGCATATCACAACTAAAAGAAAAAATTGATTTTTTTTAAATAAAGAACCTCACACCCCCCAACTTAACATAATGCATTGTCCTTAATGCATGAACAAGAAAATATAAGAGATGGAAGAAAGAAAAAAATAAAAATGAAAATAAAATAAAATAAAAACTCATTACTTCTGATACTACAATGGTATTGGATCTTCAAGATCCAATGTCTCAACTTCAGCCACAACGTTTTCAATATAAGATTTCAACCGATGATCATTTACTTTGAAAATATTTCCATTCTTAGGAGTTTCTACCTCAAATGCACCATGCTCAGAGATGGATTTAATCACAAATGGACCAATCCATTTTGTCCTCAACTTCCCAAGAAAGAGATGTAATTGTGAATTATACAAGAGAACCTTTTGATCAACATGAAAGGATTTTCTAAGAATATGTTTATCATGCAAAGTTTTCATCTTATGTTTTGAAATTTTTGCATTT
This sequence comes from Populus euphratica, assembly GCF_000495115.2. NCBI lineage: Eukaryota > Viridiplantae > Streptophyta > Magnoliopsida > Malpighiales > Salicaceae > Populus > Populus euphratica. Next base: position 12,559 of record NW_011501834.1, read on the forward strand.
TCAAATGCATCATTTCTCAACTCCTCTAATTCATCCAATTGAAGCTTTCTATTTTTGCCAACCTTGTTTTCATTGTCATTGAATTTCCGGATGGCCCAATATGCATGGTGCTCAATCTCAACAGGGAGATGACAAGGTTTTCCATAAACCAGCCTATAAGAAGACATTCCTAAAGAGGTCTTATAAGTAGTGCAATATGCCCACAAAGCATCAACTAGTCGTAGGGACCAATCTTTACGGTTTGGATTGAGTGTTTTCTCTAAAATGTTCTTGATCTCCCTATTTGCCAACTGACATGACGAAAAGATTGTTGTCTTCTCCCAAGTGCAGGAGTGTCGAAGTAATAAATAACCCAGCAAGACTGGGGTCGAACCATAGGGAGGTTAATTGTATAAATTATAAACAACAATTATAAACAACAATAACAATAACAATAACAATAACAATAATAATAGTAGCAATAATAATACTAATAATACTACTACTAGTAGTAGTAGTAATAGTACTAATAATAATAATAATAATAATAATAATAAAGAAAAAGAAGAAGAAGAAGAAAAGTTGATGAGAACTTTGAGATGGAAAATTAGTGTAAGGATTAAACAATGATAACAAACAATGTCAAGGTTAAAGGATCCACTAATGGTATGTCAAACAAGTATAGTATAAACTCTTATTATTCAATTAGAAACCACACACAAAGGAGGTTCTAATCAGATTATAGATTGTTAACATGATTACATTAGTCATCTTATTCGATTAATGCTAATACTTGTAAATCTCGTCAAGCATTCATGATTATAACTTATGTTAACAACAAATCAAGTTCCTTTCATAGCTCAGGTGTCGGTTATACCATATAGTATGGGCTATGAAAGTGCCAAGCATTTGTTGTACCAAGTGTTATACAACATAAATCAAGATTAGTAATTTAACAAGCAAAGTATTAAAGACTGAACAAGATAACAAATACAAAACATATTAGTATCAAACATTAAAGTCCATATTATGTTTACACTATACTTATTCTTACACCATTAGTGTAACCTTTTCACCTTGACATAATAAACTTAGCTAGACATAATGAAAGAAAGAAAAATAAATAAACAAAATAAGAACATAAATAAGATAAAAGTTAACTAAGTAAAGGAAAGGAAATGAAAGGCATAAACTTAATATTAATGAAAGCAAAGCATAAAAAATACAAAGAGAGAAAGGAAGAGCATGATCTTGATCTGAACACCAAGATGCCTAAATGCATGGCAAATGCCTCCTTTTATAGGCCAAAATCAAGAGCATGATCTTGATCTGGAAATCAAGATGCCTAAATGCATGGCAAAATTGGGAACTATTGATTTGATGACTAATTGATGAGTAGGTGGCCACCTCTTGACTTGGTGACAATCCTTATCTTCTCTTGTCTGCCTAAAATGTTATTGATAACGTAAAAATTGGAGCCGCTTGAAAACATGAAAGTTGTAGGCAATTGTCTCAGCTTTCTTGTGTAAATAATTCAGCTCATTTGGACTTCTAAAACTCCAGATATGGCCAAAATACTAAACAGTGCTCGGGATGGAGGACAAATTCAGGCTTCTTTGTTGTTGCAACAATTTGGACTTAAAAATGGCCTTTTTTAGATCTTGGGCTCCATATGAAAGTTGTAGGCCTATGTCTTACCTTTCCATCCATATAAAGTAGACCTAAATCTGAGATCTATAGCTCCAGATATGACCCAATTACCGAACAGTGTTCCGGTTTAGATTGCACCGACATCTCTTTTCTAAGTTTGGCCATCTCTTTATCCTTTGAATTTCAGTTCTTAAATTCATCAATCAATCCTTTCATTTATGTGATAAGCCTGCATTTAAAATAAACATTTACCATAAATTAAAGGTATCTTATATTATTAGATATATTATTATAAAACATGCTTTAGTTAAAGAGTTATTGATACTTCAAGTGCAAAATGATGATATAAAACCTTGATAAAAATGCACTTTTAAGTACTAATCACCAACTCAGCTTGGCCACTAGTTTGTGGGTGATAGGGGGTACTGACCTTGTGAATTACACCATATTTTCTCATCAAAATCCTAACGGGCTTGTTACAAAAATATTTTCCCCCATCATTAATCATAGCCCGGGGCATGCCAAAACGAGAGAAAATATTTTCTTTCAAGAATTTGACCATAACTCGATGGTCATTAGTTTGAGATACAATGGCCTCCATCCATTTAGACACATAATCAACAGCTACAAGGATGAATTGGTAACCAAATAAACTTGGAAAAGGTCTCATAAAATCAATCCCCCAATAATCAAATATTTCCAAAACAAGGATGGGGTTAAGGGGCATCATGTTATGCCTAGTGAGGCTACCTAGTTGTTGGCATTGGTGACATGCAACATAGAAGGCATGAACATCTTTAAACATAGTGGGCCAATAAAAATCACACTACAAGATTTTGGCAATGATTTTCTTGGAAGAGAAATGCCACAGGGTAATGCATGACAAAAATTAATGACACTTGAAATTTCATGATCAGGGATGCACCGCCTAATAATTTGGTTAGGACATTATTTAAATAGGTAGGGGTCATCCCAAAAAAAAGTGTGCACATTGCCCAAGAATTTTGGTTTATCAAGTTTAGACCAATGAGAAGGAATCTGACTTGTGGCTAGGTAATTTGCTATGTCAACATATGACACGACTAAAAAATTGATGTCTTCTCCCAAGTGCAAGAGTGTCGAAGTAATACATAACTCGACAAGACTGGGGTCGAACCATAGGGAGGTTAATTGTACAAATTATAAATAACAATAATACAACAACAATAACGATAACAACAATAACAACAATAATAGTAATAACAACAACAACAACAACAATAATAATGAAGAAGAAGAAGAAGAAGATGAGAACTTTGAGATGGAATATTAACGTAAAGATTTAACAACAATAACAATAAATGTCAAGGTTAGAGGATCCACTAATGGTATGTCAAACAAGTATAGTATAAACTCTTATTATTCAATTGGAAACCACACACAAAGGAGGTTCCAATCAGATTATAGATTGTTAACATGATTACATTAGTCATCTTATTCAATTAATGCTAATACTTGCTAATAACTTATGAGTGAAAGTGGTGATTTGTCTTTTGAAAGAGTTTGTTCTCTGAGATGGGAAAAAATTCTTTAAAAACTATTGTTGTATTTCATCCCAAGCACGAATGGATCTTGGTCTTAAATTTTCATAGCTCAGGTGTCAGTTATACCATAGAGTATGGGATATGAAAGTGCCAAGCATTTGTTGTACCATGTGTTATACAACATAAATCAAGATTAGTCATTTAACAAGCAAAGTATTAAAGAGTGAACAAGATAACAAATACAAAACATGTTAGTATCAAACATTAAAGTCCATATTAAGTTTACATTATACTTATTCTTACACCATTAGTGTAACCTTTTCACCTTGACATAATAAACTTAGCTAAACATAATGAAAGAAAGAAAAATAAATAAACAAAATAAGCACATAAATAAGATAAAAGTTAGCTAACTAAAGGAAAGGAAATGAAAGGCATAAACTTGATATTAATGAAAGCAAACATAAACATTACAAAAAAAATACAAAAAGAGAAAGCAAGAGCATGATCTTGATCTGGAGACCAAGATGCCTAAATGCATGGCAAATGCCTCCTTTTATAGGCCAAAATTGGGAACTATTGATTTGAGGACTAATTGATAAGTGGGTGGCCAACTCTTGACTTGGTGACAATCCTTATCTTCTCTTGTCTGCCCAAAACGTCATTGATAACGTCCAAAATGGAGCCACTCAAAAACATTAAAGTTGTAGGTAATTGTCTCATCTTTCTTGTGTAAAAACGTCAGCTCATTTGGACTTCTAGAACTCCAAATATGTCCAAAATACTGCATAGTGCTCGGGCTGGAGGACAGATTCGGGCTTCTTTGTTGTTGCAACAATTTGGACTTGAAAATGGCCTTGTTAGATCTTGGGCTCCATATAGAAGTTGTAGGCCTATGTCTTACCTTTCCATCCATATAAAGTAGACCTAAATCTGAGATCTATCGCTCCATATATGACCCAATTACCAAACAGTGTTCCGGTTTGGATTGCACCGACATCTCTTTTCTAAGTTTGGCCATCTCTTTATCCTTTGAATTTCAGTTCTTAAATTCATCAATCAATCCTTTCATTTATGTGATAGGCGTGCATTTAAAATGAATATTTACCACAAATTAAAGTTATCTTCTATTATTAGATATATTATTATAAAACATGCTTTAGTTAAGGAGTTATTGATACTTCAAGTGCAAAATGATGATATAAAACCATGATAAAAATGCACTTTTAAGTACTAATCACACCCCCCAACCAGCTTATTACTAGTCCCTAGTAATTAAAGCGTTAAAACAATTTGCAAATTTCACAAAGCAAGGTATTCATCATTTAACTTCCATTAATTTATCCAGATAAACAAACTCTCATTAAATTTATATATCTGCTCAATACCTCTTAACAAGATATTAATAAACCTTTCTTTTGTGCTCAATTTATCAACACATAATTATGGGGCTTTTCTTGGAAGAAAATAAAATTTTTGTTCTAATGTTTAAGGTTAACTTCCTTGGGTTGGGATTATTATTTTTGTCTTTTTTTTTCTTTTTTTGTTTAAATATATATACATATAACTTAAAACACCATGCATCTTTAACCCATGTAACGAGCTTTCAGCTAATGACTCCCAGACCAATTGGTCTTAGGGCATTAGGTGTTGAGACACCCCTACAAGCTTAATAACTCAGGTCGTAGATACTGATATGTAGATAGTGCAATGTTTGATTCCCTTAAGCTTTTCTCCTCAACCCATGTAACAAGCGTTGGGCCAATAGCTCCCAAGTCAGTTGACTTTAGGGTATTAGGTGTTAAAACACCCCTTCGGGCTTAATTGCTTAGGTTAGGGAGGCTACGAAACCAAACCTATCTACATTTTTATTATTATCATTTTCTCTTTTTCTCTTTTTTTTTGTTTTTTTAATTATATACTATCCCTTTCCCTTAGTTGTTAGCTTTAACAAAAGAACATAAATAATGTAATAATCCAATGTGCAACCCACCATCATATATTAAAGTGTGTGTGTGAAAATTAAGGTTTAAGAATATATGTTAAATAAGTATATGAGTAGAATTAAGTGATAATAATGCAAAAGCTTGTAAACCTGAATATTTCAGGAAGTATTATAATAGACCTTGTTAAGAATGGTTACTAAGATGCGTCTTAAGAGTCATTTTAACAAAAGAGCTCCTTTACTCTACCATCTTAGTAACAACAATTTTGCATATGCTTTATGAAATGGAAAACAATTTTTTTTGTTTATCAACTACTACCCTCTCCCCCCAACCAAAACTAGACATTGTCCTCAATGTTCTAAGGTAGAAAGATAGAGTATAGAAGATATCACCTGAAATAACGAACACTAACAAACCTGAAACACACTTAAAAAAATATAAGAAACGACAAAACACAAATATTATGCTATTAATAAAACCAAAAGACACAAGTTTTTACAAACAAAAATTCAAATCGCAGTTGTGATTGTGGCTCATATCTTCTCTTGGTTTTACGTCCAAGAACGGCTTAAATACCCTCTATGGGTCGGGGATAGGCTTCCCATCTAGTTTTCTTAAAAACCGGCAAACAGGGTCTTTTTTAGTTAGATTCCCAAGACTATGTCGAGTATATTCCTTATGGAATATTGGCCATAAATCATGAATTACACGATGCTTATCTCGACTATGATAAGACTTAAGAGTCAATAAAAGATTATCTAAAGACTCTCTGTGTTTTGAAATAAATCCCATATTTTGACAATTTTCACAGGTTTTGCGGAATGTATGTGATTCCTTGAATATGATGGGCCAATAAAATCCATTTTGTAAAATTTTTGCAGTTGTCTTTCTTGATGAGAAATGGCCCCCACATGCCTCAGAATGACAAAATTTAATGACACTACTTACCTCATTGTTAGGAATGCATCTTTGAAATATTTGATCAGGACAATAATTGAATAAGTAGGGGTCATCCCAATAAAAAATTTGCACATTGCTCAAAAATTTTCTTTTGTCTTCGGTACTCTAGTGAGCTGGCAAAAATCCTGAAGCAAGAAAATAGATATTTTTAGCAAACCAAGGCATTGAACTAAGAGAAAGTAAAGATTCATCAGGAAAGTAATCATCGATTGGTGTGATGTCGGGTGTCGAATCTGTTGTCACTTTTGATAAAAGATCTACATCAACATTTTCGATGCCTTTTTCATCCTTGATTTCTTCTTGATTGGTCATGGCATGAGAAAATGGAAATGTTGGAGGGGAATCAGTCTTTTCTTTGCAATGTTCAGATTCAACCCCTTCCTTACCCTTATAGATTGACTCATCATCTTTCTCACAAGGTTCAAGAGAGGGTTTTTAATAACCTTACCATTGCAAAGAGTGATGACTAATTTGACTTGATCCATATGTTGACTTCCAGAACTACTTGCATTTGCATTGTATTGCCCCTTGGGATTTTGCTGTGGTTGAGATGGAAACTTACCTTTCTCTTGAAAATTGAGAGTAGATGTAAATTTTGCAAGAGTATCTTTAAAATCTGTTATGCTTTGAGCAAGTTGAGTGTTGTAGGAGGTGGAGCATAAGGAGGTGCATATTCATGAGAATTTTGAAAATTATGGTGTGCTTGAAACTGTGGTGGTGAAGTTTGTGCATTGTCACTCTTCCAACTGAAATTTTGGTGATTTATCCAACCAGGGTTGTATGTTTGCGAGTATGGGTTATGATTGGGCCTTTGGAAACTGTTTAAAGCATAAGCTTGTTCATGGAGATATTCCTTAAAAGAAGGCAAGGTTGGACAAGTATTGGTTGAGTGTTCATCTGTTTCACATATTTGACACACAATGTTTTCAACAGATTTTAATTGACCACTCCTTTTCAATTCTAGTGCCTCGACTTTTCTAACTAAAGATGCAAACTTGGTTTGAAGGTCATGATCTTCCCTAAGGTTGTACATACCTCCACTAGATGTATGAGGTTGAGTTTTACTCGGTGCCTCATAAGTACCCGCGGTGTCTCAATTTTGAGCATTTTCAGCTAACAAGTCTAAGTACTCCATTGCTTCATCAGGGTCTTTATCTCCAAAAGTTTCATTGCACATCAATTCAACCATTTGCCTATCTTTAGGTGTTAACCCTTCATAGAAATGTGAAACCAATCTCCATATTTCAAAACCATGATGAGGGCAAGTACTAAGTAAGTCTCGATACCTATCCCAAAATTGGTAAAATGTTTCTCCTGGTTTTTGAGTGAAAGTAGTGATTTGTCTTTTGAAAGAGTTTGTTCTATGAGATGGGAAAAACTTCTTGAAAAACTGTTGTTGCATTTCATCCCAAGCACGAATGGATCCTGGTCTTAAATTTTATAGCCATGTTTTAGCTTTATCTTTTAATGAAAAAGGAAAAAGCTTTAATCTGATGGTGTTCATGCTACAATTTAAATTATTATATGTGTTGCAAACCTCCTCAAATTCCCTTAAATGCAAGTATGGATTTTCCAATTCTAAGCCATGAAAAGAAGGTAAAAGTTGAATAATACCTGGTTTAAAATTAAAATGAGATGCATCGGGAGGAAAAACTATGCATCATGGTGCACTTGTTCTTGTGGGATTCATGTGGTCTCTAAGTGTTCTAACACGATTATTCTCATTATTCTCATTATGAAGTGAGTGATTATCTTCTTCGGCCATATTTTCTTAAAATGATGAGAATACCCTACAAAGTCTACCACTTGATGTACGTGACCACACTCTCATGCATGTATAGGAATAGAATAAAAGGAACTATTGATTTGATGACTAATTGATGAGTGGGTGGCCAACTCTTGACTTGGTGACAATCCTTATCTTCTCTTGTCTGCCTAAAATGTCAGTGATAGCGTCAAAATTAGAGGCACTTAAAAATATGAAAGTTGTAGGCAATTGTCTCAGATTTCTTGTGTAAAAAATTCAGTTCTTTTGGACTTCTAGAACTCCAGATATGGCCAAAATACTGAACAGTGCTCGGGTTAGAGGACAAATTCAGGCTTCTTTGTTGTTGCAACAATTTGGATTTGAAAATTGTCTTTTTAGATCTTGGGATCCATATGACAGTTGTAGACCTATGTCTTACCTTTCCATTCATATAAAGTAGACCTAAATCTAAGATCTATAGCTCCATATATGACTCAATTACCGAATAGTGTTCTCATTTGGATTGCACCGACATCTCTTTTCTAAGTTTGGCCATCTCTTTATCCTTTTAATTTCAGTTCTTAAATTCATCAATCAATCCTTTTGTTTATGTGATAGGCCTGCATTTAAAATGAACATTTACCATAAATTAAAGGTATCTTATATTATTAGATATATTATTATAAAACATGCTTTAGTTAAGGAGTTATTGATACTTCAAGTGCAAAATGATGATATAAAACCTTGATAAAAATACACTTTTAAGTCCTAATCAGCATACCATAGAGAACCAATGTAGGAGACAGTACTCGCAGAAAATAAATTTTCATCATCAAGGAGTTCATTTATTGGAGATTCATCAATTATGGTCTTATAGCTTGAAAGACGAGACAAATGATGAGCCACTACATTCTCTACTCCCTTTTTATCTTGAATTTTAAGGTTAAACTCTTGGAGTAGGAGGATCCATCAAATCAAACGCCGTTTGACATCTTGTTTTGTGAGCAAGTATTTCAATGTTGCATGATCAGTGAAAACAATAACAAAAGATCCAACCAAATAAGACCTAAACTTGTCTAATGCAAAGACCACAACTAAGAGTTCTTTTTCAGTTGTAGTGTAATTCAATTGAGCATCATTCAAAGTCTTGCTAGCATAATATATGACATGAGGTTTCTTGTCTTTTCTTTGCCCTAAAATAGCCCCAACCGTAAAATCACTAGCATCACACATTAGTTCAAATGGTAAGGACTAATCAGGAGCTTGCATGATTGGTGCAGTGGTCAACAACCCTTTAAGCTTTTCAAAAGCTTCTTGACATTTTGATGTCCAATCAAATTGGACATCTTGTGACAACAAGTTACACAATGGTTTGGCAATGGTACTAAAAGAATGAATGAATCTTCGGTAAAACCCAGCATGTCCTAAAAAGGATCTCACATCTTTCACAACTTTAGGGGTAGTTAATTTTTGAATGACTTCCACTTTTGACTTATCTACCTCTATCCCTTTTGAAGAGACAACGTGACCTAAAATAATTTCATGTGTCACCATAAAATGACACATCTCCTAACTGAGTACAAGATTGCTCTCTTCACACCTTTCAAGAACTTTTTCTAAATGCATTAGACACAACTCATAAGAATCCCCATAAACTAAAAAATCATCCATGAAAACTTCCAAAAACTTTTCCACCATGTCACTAAAGATACTCATCATACACCTTTGAAGAGTGGCTGGTGCATTACACAAGCCAAAAGACATTCTTCTATAAGCATAGGTACCAAAAGGACAAGTGAAAGTGGTTTTTTCTTAGTCTTCTAAAGAAATCGGAATTTGGTTGTAACATGAGTATCCATCAAGAAAATAATAGAAAGCTCTTCCGGCTACTCTTTCAAGAACTTGGTCTAAAAATGGAAGCGGAAAATGGTCATTCCTAGTCACCATGTTCAACTTACGATAATCAATGCACATACGCCATCCAGTTTGGATTCTAGTTGGTACTAGCTCATTATTTTCATTCTTCACTACCGTGACTCCAGATTTTTTAGGGACAACTTGGGTTGGACTAACCCATTTTGAGTTTGCAATAGGGTAAATGATAAGTGCATCAAATAGCTTAAGCACTTCACCTCTCACTACTTTCTTCATGTTTGGGTTCAATCATCTTTGCATTTGCCTCACAGATTTAGCCTCTTCTTCAAGATAGATTCTATATGTACATAAAAGAGGGCTAATTCTTTTCAAGTTAGTAATTGTCCACCCAATTGCTTTTTGTGTTTTCTCACCACTCTCAAAAGTTTTTGTTCTTGCTCTATGCTAAGTTTTGATGAGATCACAATAGGATATGATTCATCTTCCCCTAGAAATGCATACTTAAGATCACTCGGTAAAGGTTTCCTTTATGGTTTATAAGGCTAGACAAGAGATGCCTCAACTTTCACTTGGGGTGAAATCAAAGGCTCAAACGATGGGGTCCATTGACCTATTGACATAATAGGCATTGGATCTAGATAAGTCTCGAGTTCTCTTACTTCCTCATCAACACATTCCAAAGAACAAAATCTTTCATCATGAATTAAAGTTCTCTCCAATGGATCCTTGATCCACACTCTCTCAAAGTGTTCTTGACAAATTGTTTGGATCAAATCTACCTCTCTAATGTCCTCATGTTCCCTAATTTGTTTGGAGACATTGAATATGTTCATCTCCACAATCATATTCCCAAAAGACAATTTCATCACCCCATTCCTATAGTTAATTAAGGCATTGGATGTAGCTAGGAAAGGTCTCCCTAAGAATACTGGGATGGGAGAATTAGAACCTTGAATCGGTGCGGTGTCTAACACTACAAAATCAACAGGAAAGTAGAATTTATCTACTTAGACCAATACATCCTCAACGATACCCCTGGGAATCTTGATTGACCTATAAGCTAATTGAAGGGTGATTTAAGTAGGCTTAATTTCTCCTAAACCTAATTGTTTGTAAACAATGTAGGATATTAAATTCACACTTGCTCCTAAATCCAACAAAGCTTGATCTATTTTATGACTTCCAATAATGCATGAAATGGTTGGACATATAAGATTTTTGTATTTGGGAGGGGTCTTAAACTGGATGATGGCACTAGCATGTTCAGTTAGAAAGGCTCTTTCTTTCACATTCAATCTCATTTTGACTGTGCATATGTAACAACCCGGCTTTTCAAGCCCCAAAACAATATAATTTTTTTTTCTTAACACACATCGTGTCGGTAATTTGCGAACCTATTTTCCTCACATCATCAAAATGCAATCCATACATCAACAACATTCAACATTTCATTTAAAAAGGAAAATTTACATAAACACATAATATTATGTTTGCATGCTTAAAAGTTCATATTATAATATACATCCATAGACATGAGTTTGCATTCCTATCCTACTAATAGTCACCACGAATTTAAACAAAAGAGTTCAATAAAAGTTATACGTTTAATACATTGATCCATACAAAATACATCGTGATTTAGGATGCAACTACATGATTCCTTGCAAGAGTAGGTTCTCGTGTATCGGGTTTCCTAGGCATCTCATTGATGTGATGTCCCTGTTGCAGTGCAAAGCATTTAAGAGAATGCAATTGCTTATTAGTAATAATGATAATTAAATGGTCTGGTAGACAAATGAAACATTAACATTATTCCATGGTTGATGCATGATATTTATAGTTTCTTCATGTACATAGTATACATAATTTATAGTACATATAGATGCACCAATTCTTGTAATCAACCATAATCTCAAACCCAGCTATCCTCTCAAGGTATCATTTGTTGAGGTTAACTGTCCACTCACCCCGATCATCCACTTCGGATGCCTTTAGCTAAAGCTAATCAATCACTTGTCCTGATCATCCTTTCGGATGCCATTAGCCGAGGCTAATCATTCCCTTGTCCCGGTCATCCATTCGGATGCCATTAGCTGAGGCTAATCATTCCTTTATCCTGGTCATCCATTCGGATGCCATTAGCCAAGGCTAATCATTCCTTTATCTCGGTCATCCATTCGGATGCCATTAGCTGAGGCTAATCATTCTTTTATCCCGGTCATCCATTCGGATGCCATTAGCCAAGGCTAATCAACCATTTGACAACATTTAACGTTTGACAATCTATTATCTATTCTAACCCAATATGGTAACATTCATGTTAAAGTATCGCATTATTTAACGTATGAAAAAGGAAAGTGGAAGTCACCTACCTGCTCCACCTGTGGTTTGTTCTTGTCTTGACGATTGTCCAATCCCGACCGCACCACCTAAGACAATAATGGTCACAAATCAGTACATTTGTATTTTTGAATCACATTTGTCACCACACTTATTTCAAAAGTTCATATATACACATTCAAGTGTTCCATATTTTACACCATCATACCATGAAATTGTTACTAGCATTTAAGTCATTTTTGCCTAGGAGGCCTATTGCCAAATTCGACAGCGAGAACTGGTTCGCTGCAGGCTGCCAATTCAGCAGCGACAACTGTTTCACTGCCGGCAACCAGTTCGGCAGCAAAAACTGTTTCGTTGTTGGCATCACTGTTCCGGCAGCAAATGCTAACTCTTAGGGGACCATTTAGTTTTGGCAGCAAATCACAATTTTGCTGCAACCAACTCAACTTTGGTGGCGAATCACAAATTCACTGTAGAACATGAAACTTGACAGCGAATGTTAATTTGCTGCAGATAGCTCAACTTCAGCAGCGATTCGCTGCAGCCGACACAGTTTCGGCAGCGAATCGCTATTTTGCTGCGGAACATAAAATTCAGCAGCGAATTCTAATTTGCTGCAGCCGACACAGTTTCGGCAGCAAATGCTAATTAGCTGCAGAACACACAATTCAGCAGCGAATTCTAATTCACTGCAGAAGACTCAATTTCAGCAGCGAATCAAAATTTGCTGCAAAACACACAATTCGACAGCGAATTCTAATTCGCTGTAGAAGACTCAATTTCGACAACGAATACTTATTCACTACAGCCGTCATAGTTTCGGCAGCGAATCAAAATTTGCTGCAGAACATATAATTCTGTAGCGAATGCTGATTCGCTGCAGAAGACTCGGTTTCTGCAGCGAATGCTAATTCACTGCAGCCGACACATTTTTGGTAGCGAATCAAAATTTCGCTGCAGAACACCCAATTCGGCAGCGAATTCTAATTCGCTGTAGAAGACTCAATTTCGATAGCGAATACTAATTCGCTGCGGCCGACACAGTTTTGGTAGCGAATCAAAATTCGCTGTAGAACACCCAATTCGGCAGCGAATTCTAATTCACTGCAGAAGACTCAATTTCGGCAGCAAATACTAATTCGTTGCGGCTGACACATTTTTGGCAGCGATTAAAAATTGCATTGCAAAACACCCAATTCGGTAGCGAATTCTAATTTGTTGCAGAAGACTCAATTTCAGTAGTGAATACTAATTCACTGCAGCCGATACAGTTTCGGCTGCGAATTGAAATTTTGCTGTAGAACACACACATTGAAAACCATCAATTACAGCATATATCTTTCAATCATTCCAGTAGAATACACACATTGAAACTATCCATTCCAACACATAATCCTTTAACCAATCCCAGCAAAACACACACATTGCATGCCGACCAACCCCATAGTTAAAGTCGCCCCCCTACTATGATTTGTTGTTTCTATTTTATTCATTTTTCTTTGTTAGATGGTCTGAAATTGGCCTCATTTCATTTCTGTTCTCCTTGTCCTCTTAGTTAATTTCTATTTTCTTCACAGCTAGCTTAAGTGTTAGGTCAATTTTCTTAGGGTTTTTCTTCTTCATTTCCAGTTCTGGATCTTAAGGAGAAGAGGAAGGAAGTTTCATGACCCATACCTTACGAATCTAGCTAGGTTTGAGGAAGGTTTGATAGTGTTCTTCCTCCTCTCCCACTGGTTTTCTTCCTTCTTCCTCCTCTCACGCTGGTTCCCTTCTCCTTTCTCTCTAGGTGGCTGTCCGATCTTCTCTCAAGGTCTCCTCTCTCTCCCTCACACGTTCACAAGGCTTAGGTTTCTGTTGGGGAAGAGAAAGGGAGAGTAACATGCAGCTGGACATACAGCTCCAACAACTTTGAGAAAAGTTAGGGTTACCTTCTCTCTCCTCTTTATATTTATACTCCCTATTAAATGAGGTGGGTGTTTGGGGGTTGGTTTAGATGTGTTCTTATCCTTGTTTTAGTCTATCTAAAACCAGTTTTTACCCCTCCCTCTCAGCTCCTTAAGAAAATTATTATTATTTTATTTTTAAGACAAAAACTACATCTCTGCTGATGCAGAAATCGGCAGCGAGAACTGCTTTGTTGCAGATGCAGAAATCGGCAGCGAAAACTGCGTCATTGAAGATCGAGAAATTGACAGCGAAAACTGCTTCGCTACCGATGCAGAAATTGGCAGCGGAAACTGTCTCACTGTCGATCGGGAAATCAGCAGCGAAAACTGCTTCGTTGCTGATGTAGAAATTGGTAGCAGAAACTACGTCGCTACCGATCAAGAAATTGGTAGCGAAAATTGCGTCGCTACCGATCTAGAAATCGACAGCAAAAACTGAGTCATCAGTTCTGTCTACATATATATATATATATATTTTTCTTTTGGGTGTTTACAACATAAATCCTTAAGAAACTTTGCATAAGGTGGAACTTGTTTAATTGCATCAAGGAGTGGAATATTGACTTTCACTTGTTTGAACAATTCATAGATTTTTGAGTTCATAAGGTCATGTTTAGGTTTCCCTAGCCTTTGTGGAAATGGTGCTCTAGGAACAAATTCTAAATCACTCATTTTGACTCAAATTTTTCTTGAATCATCTCCTTTCTCACTCATCTATTTCTCATTTATCTCGCCTTCTTTGTCACTCAAACTCTCATTTGTCACTTGTGTTTTGATTCCCTCTTCACTTTCCTTAGATTTCTCCTCCACAATACCTCTAGAAATCCCAAAACCTATAGCTTTGTCAACAAACTTTCCACTTCTAAGGGTGGTGATAGCTTGGACTTGTTCATGGCTTAAAGGTTCACTAGGTGAGGATTCACTCATGTGTGACTGACCTCTAGGATTTGGCATTGGTTGAACTGAGATTTTTCCCTTATCTTGAATGCTTAGTGATTGAGTCAACTTGGTTAGTTAACTTTTGATTAGTACTTAAAAATGCATTTTTATCAAGATTTTATATCATCATTTTGCACTTGAAGTATCAATAACTCCTTAACTAAAGCATGTTTTATAATAATATATCTAATAATATAAGATACCTTCAATTTATGGTAAATGTTCATTTTAAATGCCGGTGCAGTCCATACCGAAACACTATTCGGTAATTGGGTCATATCTGGAGCTATAGATTTCAGATTTAGGTCTACTTTATATGGATGGAAAGGTAAGACATAGGCCTACAATGTTCATATGGAGCTCAAGATCTAAAAAGGTCATTTTCAAGTCCAAATTGTAGCAACAACAAAGAAGCTTGAATCTGTCCTCTAGCCCGAGCACTGTTTAGTATTTTTGCCATATTTGGAGTTCTAAAAGTTGAAATGAGCTAAATGTTTTACACAAGAAAGCTCAGACAATTTCCTACAACTTTCATGTTTTCAAGTGGCTCTAATTTTGACGTTATCAATGATGTTTTGGGCAGACAAGAGAAGATAAGGATTGTCACCAAGTCAAGAGTTGACCACCCACTCATCAATTAGTCATCAAATCAATAGTTCCCAATTTTGGCCTATAAAAGGAGGCATTTGCCATGCATTTAGGCATCATGGTCTCCAGATCAAGATCATGCTCTTGCTTTCTCTCTTTGTATTTTTTTTGTAATGTTTATGTTTCCTTTCATTAATATCAAGTTTATGCCTTTCATATCCTTTCATTTACTTAGTTAACTTTTATCTTATTTATGTTCTTATTTTGTTTATTTATTTTTCTTTCTTTCATTATGTCTAGCTAAGTTTATTATGTCAAGGTGAAAAGGTTACACTAATGGTGTAAGAATAAGTATAGTGTAAACTTAATATGAACTTTAATGTTTGATACTAACATGTTTTGTATTTGTTATCTTGTTCACTCTTTAATACTTTGCTTGTTAAATGACTAATCTTGATTTATGTTGTATAACAATTGATACAACAAATGCTTGACACTTTTATAGCCCATACTGTATAGTATAACCGACACCTGAGCTATGAAAGGAACTTGATTTGTTGTTAACATAAGTTATAATCATGAATGCTTGATAAAATTTACAAGTATTAGCATTAATTGAATAAGATGACTAATGTAATCATGTTAACAATCTATAATCTAATTAGAACCTCCTTTATGTGTGGTTTCCAATTGACTAATAAGAGTTTATACTATACTTGTTTGACATACCATTAGTGGATCCTCTAACCTTGACATTTATTGTTATCGTTGTTAAAACTTTACGTTAATATTCCATCTCAAAGTTCTCATCTTCTTCTTTTTCTTCTTCTTTTTCTTTATTATTGTTATTATTATTAGTATTACTACTACTACTATTATTGGTACTATTATTATTATTATTATTATTACTATTATTATTTTTTTTGTTGTTGTTGTTGTTGTTATTGTTATTGTATTATTATTTATAATTTGTACAATTAACCTCCTTGTGGTTCGACCCCAGTCTTGCCGGGTTATTTATTTCTTCGACACTCCTGCACTTGGGAGAAGACAACAATCTTTTAGTCATGTCAAGTTTTTGGCGTCGTTGCCGGGGAGGTAAGTTTTTGTACAAATTATAGTATTTATTTTATTTTCTCTTTTCACTTTTCTTGTATATAACTTTGTTTCTTTTCTCTTATTTCTTCTTCTTTTGTTTTCTTCTTCCTTTTATTCTATTCCTACACGTGCATGAGAGTGTGGTCATGTACATTAAGTGGTAGTCTTTGTAGGGTATCCTCATCATTTTCAGAAAATATGGCCGAACAAGATAATCAATCACTTCATAATGAGAATAATGAGAATAACCATGCTAGAACACTTAGAGACCACATGAATCCCATAAGAACAAGTGTACCATCATGCATAGTTTTTGCTCCCGATGCAGCTCATTTTAATTTTAAACCAGGTATTATTCAACTTTTACCTTCTTTTCATGGCTTAGAATTGGAAAATCCATACTTGCATTTAAGGGAATTTGAGGAGGTCTACAACACATATAATAATTTAAATTGTAGCATGAATGCCATCATATTAAAGCTTTTTCCTTTTTCATTAAAAGATAAAGCTAAAACATGGCTACAAAATTTGAGACCAGGATCCATTCGTACTTGGGATGAAATGCAACAACAATTTTTAAAGAAATTTTTCCCATCTCAAAGAACAAACTCTTTCAAAAGACAAATCACCACTTTCACTTAAAAACCAGGAGAAACATTTTACCAATATTGGGATAGGTATCGAGACTTGCTTAGTACTTGCCCTCATCATGGTTTTGAAACATGGAGATTGGTTTCACATTTTTACGAAGGGTGAACACCTAGAGATAGGCAAATGGTTGAATTGATGTGCATTAGAACTTTTGAAGATAAAGATCCTGATGAAGCAATGGAGTACTTAGACTTTTTAGCTGAAAATGCTCAAAACTGGGACACTGCGGGTACTTATGAGGCACCGAGTAAAACTCAACCTCATACATCTAGTGGAGGTATGTACAACCTTAGGGAAGATCATGACCTCCATGCTAAGTTTGCATCTTTAGCTAGAAAAGTCGAGGCACTAGAATTGAAAAAGAGTGGTCAATTTAAATCTATTGAAAACATTGCATGTCAAATATGTGAAATAAATGAACACTCAACCAGTAACTGTCCAACCTTGCTTTCTTTTAAGGAATGTCTCCATGAACAAGCCCATGCTTTAAATAGTTTCGGAAGGCATAATCGTAACCCATATTTGCAAACAAACAATCCTAGTTAGAGAAATTAGCAAAATTTTAGTTGGAAGAGTCACAATGCACAAACTTCACAACCACAGTTTCAAGCACACCATAGTTTCCAAAATTATCATAGATATGAACCTCCTTATGCTCCACCTCCTACAAGAATTTTTTAGGAAACTTTGTATGCATTCATTGAAAAGCAAGAGACAATCAACACTCAACTTGCTTAAAGCATAACAGATTTTAAAGATACTTTTGCAAAATTCACATCTGCTCTCAATTTTCAAGAAAAAGGTAAGTTTCCATCTCAACCACAGCAAAATCCCAAGGGGCAATACAATGCAAATGCATGTAGTTCTAGAAGTCAACACATGGATCAAGTCAAATCAATCATCACTCTTCGCACTGGTAAGGTTATTAAAAAACCCACTCTTGAACCTTGTGAGAAAGATGATGAGTCAATCTATAAGGGTAAGGAAGGGGTTGAATCTGAAGATTGCAAAGAAAAGACTGATTCCCTGCCAGCACTTCCATTTCCTCATGCCATGACCAATCATGAAGAAATCGATGATGAAAAAGGCACCGAAAATGTTGATGCGGATCTTTTATCAAAAGTGACAATAGATTCGACACCCGACATCACACCAATCAATTATTACTTTCCTGATGAATCTCTACTTTCTCTTAGTTCAATGCCTTGGTTTGCTAAAAATATCAATTTTCTTGCTTCAGGATTTTTGCCAGCTCACTAAAGTACCGAAGACAAAAGAAAATTTTTGAGCAGCGTGCAAAACTTTTATTGGGATGACCCTTACTTATTCAATTATTGTCCTGATCAAATATTTCAAATATGCTTTCCTGATAATGAGATCAGTAATTTCATTAAATTTTGTCACTCTAAGGCACGTAGGGATCATTTCTTGTCAAAAAAGAGGACTGTAGAAATCTTACAAAGTGGATTTTACTGGCCCACCATATTCAAGGAGTCACATGCATTCTGCAAAAACTGTGAAAATTGTCAAAATATGGGATTTATTTCAAAACACAGAGAGTCTTTAGATAATCTTCTATTGACTCTTAAGTCTCATCATAGTCGAGATAAGTATCGTGCAATTCATGACTTATGAACCCATTTTCATAAAGAACATGCTTGATATAGTCTTGGGAATCTGACTAAAAAAGACCATGTTTACTAGTTTTTAAGAAACTAGATGGGAAGCCTATCCCCGACCCATAGAGGGCGTTTAAGCC
>NW_011500080.1:0-35763 GCF_000495115.2 Populus euphratica
AAGTATCATCAAGTACATATTACATTAAGACTTAATTTCTAATTTATTTCTGGCCAATGGATCTTTGATCCAACTACTGGTAATCTAGGCATAGGCAATGTTGTAATAGGATTTTCAAATTTCAATGTTTATAAGGTGTGCCCTAAGGGAACTCGTTTCATGTTTTCCTAGATAATTACTATTACCAAGCTTGGAAGGTTGACGGAGGAGCTAGCTGATGGGTACATTTCAACATTAATGACAAGAGGAATTTCATGTCGTATTTGAAAATGGTCAGAATATTGGATCATTGTAGAGTGATAATTATGGTAACTGCTTGCATGTGTAATCTACACTTAGAAATGATATTCTCCTTATGTCTCCCAATATAAATATACGAGTACTTATCCATCCGTATTAGCTAATAACTAAAATTTTAAAGGTGTTTAAAAATGGATTGAAAAAGATTTTGTATAAAATATTGGGATGTGGATTGGCCAATATGTGGGAAGGGGATATTGATAATTAACAAGCAGATGGCCATATTTTATCACTTAGCCCATTGAAAATGGCGTTTCCCAGCCCAGAAATGATTCTTAAGATCAAAATGGAACCTGATAAATTAGTGACAACTTCAGGCCGTAAAGATTTTTCCAATAACTGTTAGGGTGTTTGGTAGCATGAAATTATTTTTTATTTAAAAATATATTTTTTATTTTTATTTATATTAATACATTAAAATGATCTAAAAATACTAAAATAAAAATTAATTTCAAGAAAAAAATTATAATTTAATAAGAAAACAGGTTCAACATTAATTCTAAACATGTCTATGTTTTATGTTATATAATTGGGTTTGAATATTTTATTTTCTATCTATGCGTGATTTTTGTAAGAACAAAAAACTCTTTTGTGTCATCTCTTTCTGTATATATATATATATATATATATAGATGGAGAAATTGTGTACATGAAATAGAAAATATTAGTAGAATATATATATGATCTCTTTTGCCTGTGAAGTTTGAATTGCTTATGAAATTGCTTGTGTTAGTATGGACTTGTTGGTCTTGAATTTACATGTATTTTCTATTTTTATGCTTCAATGTTTTGCTTAGTAACCAAGGTATTTATAGACATTAATTATATCAATTTATATTATGAAATATATATAGTGGTGTTACATGTACTAGTGCCTTAGTTTGTAGAGTTGCAATAACTTGTGGATCATGAAAAGTGATGTTATATCATTGATGGAAAGGTTGTTGCTCATTATTAATAGTGGTACTTGTATAATTGGTAAAGAAATTGTTGATCAGTAGTTCATGGATATAAAATATTGAAAGTGATGTATGCTCTGCATAGAAAAATCTAATATATACTTGCTGGTGCAACATTAACATTTTTGGAATAAAAATATATTGATGTGTATATTATGCAGGTGAGAACAAAGGTGTAAAAGAGAGAATATATGAGAAATAATGGGAGAGAGAAAGTAGGGTAAGAAGGAGAGGGAAAGGGAGAGGTACATGAGAGAAAGAAGGAGAACGATGAGAGTGAAAGAAACTAAGAGAGAAAAGGGAAAAGGAGAGGGTTGGCCAGGCTATTTGGGTTTAATCATGAACTAGATAGATTGTACTATGTCAATTTTTTTCCAACTCTTACAAATAATATTAATGTGATGATAATTCAAGATAAATAAAGTTAAATTTACTAAGATATGATTCAGTATATGAAACCAAAACAATCCCTAGAAATGAAAACTCAAAGAAATTGTAAAGTTTAAGATCTAATAACCTAATGTTAAACATGAAAAAATTAAAAAATATAAGAATAAAAAAAATCAAGTTAACTCAAATTAAATTGAAGAATTCACAAACCATGATATAAGATCAGAATAAAATAATAATAATAATTTTAAAAGAAGGACATAGTAAAAAAAACCAAAATTCAATAAAAAAATATTAAAAAAAAACTAAGATAATCTGAGCTAACTTTACCAATTCCGAAATAAAAAAATAGAAAGAAAAATGAAAAAAATAATAAAGTTCAAGAATAAATAATTTAACGGCAATGATGAAATTAAAAAACTAACTTATAAAAAAATCAAGAAAAATAACTTTGAGCCCACTCAAGTTGACTCAACTAACCCATCAATTACGACATGAGACCAGAATAAAACAATAGATTTTTTTAAAAAAAAGGACCTAACAAGTAAAATCAAAGTTAAATAATAAAACATTGAGAAAAAAATACAAACTGACTTGTGTTAACTTGATCAATTTGCTCTCAAAATAAAAAACAATAAGAGAATGAAAAAAAATGAAAAAATTAAGGACAAATAAGTTAATGCAAAATGATGAAATTAAAAAAAAATAAAAAAAACTAAGATAAAAAACTAAGTCTAGATTAACTCAATCAACTTGTCACTAATGAAATAAAACCAAGATAAAACAAATAACCTTGAGGCAATGATTTAACTCCAAATAATGAAATTATAAAGAAAATCAACTTGGTAAAAAAAATCAATATAATAAAATTCAAGTCAATCATGGTTAACTTAACTAATATATTAATTACTCAGGATATAAGATCAAAATAACACAATAAAACAAAAGGTAAAACAAACAATGAATTTAAGGGCTTAATAATCAAATGTCAAATTAAAATTTTGAAAAAGAAATCAATTTTTAATAAAGGATTATCTTTTTAGAAGGCAAACACTTCAAAAATACAAAGTAAAATATCTAATCATAAAATAATTTAAAATCCAAACAATATAGACCAAATATGATATAAAAATAAAATGAAAGATAATAATCAGGGGCTAAATTTAAAACCAAATAAAAATAAGAAAAAGATAAAAAAAATTGAAAGAATAAGGACAAATCAAATAAAAAATCAAATGAAATGAAATGTTGAGGGAAAAAAATTATAAGAATATAGAAATTAAAAGAACGAGAGCCAAAACTAAATTGAGAAAACAAATTCAATAAAATTAGAAAAAATGAAATTACAAAATAATAATCAAGAAAAATATAAAATACAAAGATAAAGCAATCAAAATAGAGAGACCAAATTAGATAAAAAAATCAAATTGAATAAAATGTTCATTGACAAAATTAAAAAAAAAATCAAAACGCATCAAAAGCCAAATAAATAATAATCAAAAGAAAAGATGCTAAAATCAATAAAATCACAAATTAGGAGACACAATTATTTTTTGGAAGGTCAAGCATCAATTTTCAGGGAATAAGAGAGAATACAAAGAAGAAGAAAAAAGAAATTCATCGCGACCCAACTGGACCTCCTCCATGAATACGCGTCACAGCATCAAAAAGTGAACAACTCGCCGCTATCAATGCTACAACAAAGCAAGATTTTGGTAACTAGAAAAGAACTCACGCACCACTTAAATAGCGTAGATAGCATCACACATAGACGCATTAACAACATTTTTTTTAATAATATCTAATAATATTAAATTATCATACAACCCCTAACCAAATAAAAAAATACACAACAAAACTAAAATAAAAGGAAAATAAATTTTTTAAAATATTTTATTTTTATAAAAATAAAGACTAACTTTTATTTTTGTTTTTTATATCAAAACATCAAAATTAAAATATGTATATGTGTGTATAACATCAATTTAATATATATTTAGAAAAAAAAAGATAATTTAAAAAGCTAATTGAATCACAAAAACAAACAGTCAATTGTATTATCTAACTATACTAAAAAACTTAAAAATTTTTTTTTTATTTTTTTCAATTCAGTTTTTTTTTTAATTCCATCCTTAAATTTTATTAATAATACCAATTATTATTAAGTGATTTTGAGTCTATCTTCTCCCAACAAACTTGCTTATAAGGTGAGATTTTCCCTCGATATGCAATGACATAACACAATATATTAACAAATACTTCATGTATATATGACCACTATTTCTCCATTTTCATGATACAATTACCTAAGAATTCAATGTATTAACTTTTATACGCACTTAAAAAAAGTGTTCATGGATGAAAAAAATATGGAATTATTAATACATATCCAACTTTGAGGCTAAAATAACATAATTAAAACTTCAAGGATTAGGACTTGGTTTGAGGATTTATGTTATCAATTTAATTGATAGATAAAAGAAGGATAGAAGCTGTGTCATTGGTCAAAGTATACATGTAAAATCTAAATTGAGGTTTGAGTTTCATGCCACGAGAGTTTACCTAGGTTAATTTTTAATTATTTTAAAAAATAATTAAAATGATGTTATTTTAATTATTTAAAAAAGTCAATAAATTAATGAATTTCAAGTGGGTGAAGACCTAATCAATTAGGTAACAAATCAATTTAGATTTATTTTTTTTCTTTAACCTTTATTGGTCTACATTCAATTCCCAGTAGTGATATTTTTTAAAAATAAAATAATATTATATCAATTTTTTTAAAACAATTAAAATAGATTTTGATAGGCTAATGAATAAATTTATTAAGTTAATTAAATCTAATCATGTAAATTCTCATCAAATTTATTAAAAATCTAACTTAAATATACAGGTTTAATACCTATTTAATATGTAGTTATTTAGATTATTGTTGTCAAAAATATAAGTTAATTTATAAAATTATATAATTCTATGAATCAATAAATATCTACATGCAAAATTATATTAAAAACTCGTTAACATAATAAAATTAGATTTAATTTCTGTAAAATCAATAAAATCAGACTAAATTTATAAATTTATTAAATTTAACTTTTGGAATTAGCTTTAACTTAATAGCTATAAATTTTTTAAAAAATATATAAAAATTTTATTATTATTTTTTACAGTGGTTGCAATTATTAAAAAAAAATACTCACTTAAAAAAAATAATTAATATCATTTCTATTCCTCCTATATTTTAATTTTTTATCATTCAACATATAATTTTATTTTTAAAATAATAAATTATATTAAAATTTAAAATATTATTAAATTAGATCTTGGTATTTTTTTAAGGGGAATTTAGCTATAATCTTATATTTGACATCATTAGATTAAATTATTTATTTCATTTGAGAAACTTTCCTATTAGAGAAAATTTATGTCAAAAAATAGCATAAAATTTTTATAAGTTTTCTTTTTTTTTATATATTTTTCTAACATTTATTAAAAAACTCTTTAATATTTGCCACATATTTATTAAAAAGATATATTAATGTTGTAATTCACTTCATGTAGATAAACATCAATGAAAAATATTGGAATAGGTGAGAAAACTTTTGAGTTTTAAAGGGTAACACTACGTGCTTTTCCTTTTAGAATTTGGGTTTCATTTAAAGTGAAGTTTTAAATTCAGTGCGGGAGAAACAACCAAATTGTCATCGGTTTTTTATGTACTTTTTATTTTTTAATAATTATTTTTAGTATTGAAAAATTTTGTTTTATAAATTTTTTTTTCTTATTATTAATTTATTGATTTATACTATCTCTCATTTTATTTAATTTAGACCTCTAATTAATTATAATATTATTGATTTTCTTTATCATATTTCAATGTAATTTAATTTTTGAACATATATAATTAATTAAAAAATTATTCAATTTTTTTTATATAAAAAAGGGTTTTTTACATCCTTGAATTTTAGATTTTACATTTCGGAATGCACAATTTAATTAAAATTCTTCTGAGCTAATTTTTGTATTGAAAAATGGGCAAACATGTCGGTTCCAGTTAAGCTTCGAACCAATATCTGTTGCCTAAAGAATTCCAACTCAGGCCCGAGCCACTGAACATTGACCGTGCCTGTCTAGCCTTGCGTGGAGCGCAACCCAACCTCACCTTTTTTCAAATCTTTGGCCTACAGGGGCTCGTTTCATTTTATATATAGTTGATTGTACTCTCAAAGAATCTACTGTATTATTTAAAAACTATGAAAAATTTTAAATATTATTTTAATTATTCTAATACAGTGTATTTTAATCAGAATCTAAAAAATAAAATAATTTTTTGAAAAAACAAATACTAACGAGGTGTAGAAAGAGTTCATTTGCCTGAACCCAAGACATTGAACTTAATTGCCTTTCTATTAGAAAGAAGGTTGACATAGTGGGCCTATAAAGCAGGCATGCGTGCCTAGTTTTTATTATTATTATTATTATTATTAAGGTTGAACTGTATATCTTTGGTCTTTTTTTTATTATAAATTAGAAAATGATCATCTACATTGGTATATATTACTGTTTGCTGGTTGAGGTTCCAGCTTTTAGAGGCGGCTTAAAAGTCAGAGCTTCAATTGTTAGAGTAATAATTTTTTTTACTTAAAAATATATTTAAATTTAAAAAAAAAACTCATAAAATTAATTTTCATCATAAAAAAACAATTAATTGGTGAAAAATATAATAAATTTCACAACCATAATATAATTGTTCTATTAAGTAAAATGTCAAAAGCATCTCAATAGTACTCCTCTCATCAAGATGAATTTATTTATATCAAGATTGATTTTTTATAATTAAAATATGATAAATTAACCACTTTCATTGTCTTCTCTCAAAACTTGAGAATTAAAACATAAAAACAAAATAAAATCTTAAATCTGAACCATAATCAAAGGCATAAAAAAAAGCATAATTAGAGACTTTCCGACTAAAATAAAGTTTTTGAAGATAAAATAATAATAAAAATTTAATTTTTAATGCATTTCTTCTTTTTTTAATTGTTTTTCACACTATAAATTCAAGCCACATTTCATTTGACTGGATTCAATTTTGAGAATACATCAAACACCTTAAATTCACAATAATATCTAAATAAATAATCTCAATATATAAAATACTATTAATATAATATATAAGGATAAAATTAAAAAAAAAAGTTGCATGATAAAAAAAAACAGCATTATTCAACTAAAATTGCCGTCGACAACAATCTAGGTAAATATACATTAACCAACAATTTTTTTTTTTAAAAAAACTGTATTCATTTAGTTTAATCTTACAATAATTCAGTCAATGGGAGTGATGAATTTTAAGAAAAAAACAAACAGATGGAGGGACCGTGAAATGACAAGACTTCTTCGTTTCTTCGTTTCCCTTTCATAAAGAGTGTCGATGTAATAGTATCATTTGCAAACGGGCAGCCTCGTCAGATTGACCCCTCCTGCCGGTTGATTTTTTCATCGATCGCCGGCTGTTCATATTTTTTACCAGATAAACTAGATTTCTTGTGCATCTGTTGTCAAGATTGAAAGCAACAGTTAAATTCAAGCTTATATTATATGGTTTTATCCTATGATTATTGATCATAATAGCTGCTAACTCTGCAATTATTAAATACTTCCATCATTAAAAAATAAATATTTTTATTATTTATGTCCTCAAAAGGATAAACTTTCTGATCATCGTCATATGTTGGCCCTTCTCATGCTCAATCAGCGGCGCCTTATAAGGAGAGTTAGAAGCGCAGCTCGTCCACTAGGTCTGGCTTAAATTCCAAGTTTTGACCTATGGAGCAAATTTCCTTAATTTTCTCAGTTTCACGTTCATTTTCCAAATAGTTATAATAATTACGGGCATAGCCAAGGGTCTAACCTGGACAAGGATTTGACCCGAATTAAAATTATAGGTTGGGTAGACCACCCCGACAAGTTACTAAATTAATTTTTTAATTGAAATAATACTATTTTATTTTTATTTTTATTTTAGTAAAAAACATGGTTTGAATTAAAATCCAACTCAAATAATTTTAAAAATTATGACCCGTAGAGCCGAATTAGGGAAACTTGAGATGAGTTTTTTTTTTTTTTGCGAATAGTAAAATCCTTTTCTTTCGCACTCCGTTTTTAAAGCTCTTGCAATTAAGAAAAATACAATTATAAATCGTTTTCACCGAATGATGATGAAGCTCATTTATCCAAGCACGGTTGAATATCGTGGACGGTTGCTGATTGCCGGCTTACGGGAGATCCTGTGGCGGTTTGATATACTTTCTGTTGACCTGAAAGTGATAAGAACGGAGTGGCAGGCAGACAGGACAACGTTATTGACATCTAATGTGACGTAAGCCGATCTACTTTTGTACGTATCCAGTATCCAGTTTTTCTGAAGGCGTCCAAGTAAGTTCATCCCCACGGCCCACGATGTTTCGCTTTGTGAATGACAAGATGGGAAAGGAATCTTGCCTCCTCATCACCTTCGCTTGATGGGCTTCTCAAAAAGTTGATGGCAACACCTCTGGAGGCTTCGGTTACTCCATTTATTAGGTGTAAATTGGGCAATTACTACAAAAAAAAACAAATAAAAAGTTAGGGCAAAGTAGTATACTTTTAAATGTTACTGTTGGGAAACATGATATTTATATGAATGTAACGTTTCCTAGCACAACATTTATTTTATGTTCACATTCGAAACTGTGAAAATGTTTTGATTGATATCTTATATCAAATCAACTAATTTATTAAAAAATCATAAGATTATCAAAATTAAAATTTAGATGAAGATTTTTATTACTATTTTAAAATTTAAATATGTGGTAGTTGGAGTAGCAATTTCATTACTATTTAAAAAAAAATTTATAAAAAGTTTATGTAAAAGTTTAAATATAATTTAATAGTCAAATAAAAAATAATAGTTTTTTAGCCTTCAATCTAGTTTAGTACAAGTATATCTTCTCTTGAGTTTAAATATATTTTATTGTTCTATAAATATATATATTAGATTATTCATGGAATTTGTTTGAAATAGATTCTTTTCTAATTATGATAATATGACTATTCAGAATTATATATGAAAATTACTATATGAATAATAACTTTTTAAAATTTCAATCAAAGTTTGTTTTTAAGTTTAAAAGTTGAAAAAATATGTATATTTTTACTCATAAAATATATTTAAAAAAAATCTTAAAATTATAGTTATTATATAAAATAATTAACTAGTTATATAATTATATCCAATCCCGTGATTAGTTGGTAGTTATTGCGCTTTAAAAGCACAATAAATTTAAATTTCGCATGTTAAAAATATAATAAGATAAAAATATGTTATTTCACTGGATTCTTTTTAATTATATTAAAAACTTTTAATTTATTATTTTATTTAAAAATATCATTGGTTTGGAATGCAGAGAGATTGTAGGCCAAGAATTTTTTAATAAATATATTAAATGTAGATGATTGAAAGACAAAGAAAACTTCCTGATGTTCTCATTATAAATATAGCAATATTAAATTTCTTTATCAGAAAATTAACCAAAAAAAGTGGTAATAACATTTCCTTAACGGAGTAATAACCCAATAATTCTTTTCTATTTCTCTCCATAAATCAAAACTTAGTCGTGATGGTTTTGAGTTTTCCCACTTCAGTTTCACATTCTTATTTTGACTTTTCTATATGTAGAGAGAATTTCCACAGATTCACACCTCGCCGAATTTTCAAACTTACTGTTACTAACTATAGCATCAAGTTGTTTTTTAACATCTTTAGACTAGGCATATAAATATTATCACGGACGTAGCACTTTATGATAGTAACACATTTCACAGCCAGAGATGGGAAACAATCTAGGAAGAGGGAAGAAAGCAAAGGTGATGAAGATCAATGGTGACACATTCAAGTTAAAGACTCCAGCAAGAGCCAGCGATGTAGTTAAGGATTATCCAGGGTATGTATTATTGGATTCCGAAGCTGTCAAGCATTTTGGAATTCGAGCTAAACCACTGGAGCCTCAACAGGAGTTGAAGGCCAAGAAAATTTATTTCTTAGTAGAGTTGCCAAAGTTTCCCGAGGAAAAAGATCCTAGGAATACCAGGAGGGTTCGGTCAGGCATACATATGAGTGCCAAAGATCGGCTCGAGTGCTTGATGTTGTCTCGGAGATCAGTTTCTGACATTCCGATGGTTAGATCATCGTCGGGTCAAACGTCCGACGGGCCTAACACGGTTCGGGTAAAGGTGAGGCTGCCTAAGGCACAAGTGCAGAAATTGGTGGAGCAGAGCAAAGATGAAGTAGAGGTGGCTGAGAAGATTATTGATCTTTACATGGACAATTCCGGTGAGGCTAATGGCGAGCATGATCACAACCGGCAAGTGCAATGGCAGCCGGAGCTTGGCAGCATTACGGAGAGTTTCAAGACAACAAAGGTGTGTGTTAGTTGTTTTTTAATTTAATTAATTTTCATGTGCTGCATGTGCATTGCCCTTGCTTTGGTGCTATTGATCATGTGAATCTCTTATAGTTACATCTAAATTTTGTAGTTGCTAGGCAGATTTGCTACAGATATCGCACTTATGATTACATCTGAATTAAAGCTGATTGTTTTCTATACGGCTTTGAATTAATTAGTTTCAAGAGAGTCATGCTGCAAATCAGGGAGAATGCAGAGCAATATTTAGAGACAATATATTTTTAAATTAAATCCTTATTCGAATAAAACAACTTGGATAATTGTGATCTTGTCGACCTATGATTCACAAGGAACATATTTTTTTTAATTTCCTTCCATTTTTTCTTCATTTTTCTTTTTAGAATTTAAAAGCGGGTTCTTCTTATTCAATAACTGAGCTACTAACTACAAAGTGCATGATTATTCATCTCTTCCGAGCATTTTAATTCAGGATATACGTCAAAATTCACTCAAGTTTTTCAGAACCAAGGAAATGGCATTTAACGTTGATAATCTTTCTTGAAATCCAGTTTCTCTGAAAAATTGCCCCCAGTTGACACCGGCAATTAGAAGTGAACGGAAGAAAACAAAAGAATAGGAAAAATGAAAACTCTGAAATTAGAATATCAGTGGTCATCTTTGATGAATATTGCTTATAGTTTATCTGTGATTCTTTCTTATATACACTAAATTCATAATCTAGGAGAAAGAAGATTAGGGGACAACGAACAAAGAGATGACATGCTACCGAACATCACCACCCTTAAAAGCTCTAGTCACCAAAGAGAGAGGACCCTTTCAAGGCAAACCAGTGGTAGATTTCAAGGATCTATCAAATAAATGATAATAAAAAAATTAAAAACAAATTAAGCCTACTCCTGTAGGGTCACATACCTTTGTAATTAACCTTTTAATTAATTTCTTGGCTGTTCCAACCACCATGGATAGTGTAGGTTGTTGATCCTTGTTTGGTAGATATATAGTCATGTGTGCATTGGTTGACATTAATTAGTAATTAGTCTCTCTTTCTTCGAATTGATGGTTTGAAAGCTACATATCCGTCATTTATTATGCCCTAGTGGCCCTAACAAGAACCCTTACACATAATTTCTTATGAATTTCGGACACTATATATTGACATTTTTGGTTTGATCATGTGCAGAAACGAGTGAGTTTTGTTCCAGAAGAAGGGGAAATCCGTTTAGCTGTTGCCTCTCACTAGCAAATTAACTAGTTTAAAGCATGGAGGGTGACATGGTGTGCTTCCACGAAGTCCCTCTTCATTTTAGCCGCAGACTGTCATTGGCAGCTATCGTTGTACATACTTCGTCATCATCTCTTTTTGCAAATATAAATAGCCAGAATTTAGGCATGGATATGGTGTAATAGTTGTGCATCCCAATGCACGTCTAGGGTGTGGTTATAGCTCAGTTTAAGATTTTCTTACGAGAAAATTTCCCATCTCTACGAGGACAGACCTTAGGACACTGTCGTTTCCCAGCAGGGTGATCAATCTCCTGAGCTGGGCTGATATGAGAGTTACTGGATAAAGCTTACTTTCCTTCTTTAGTTTGTAAAATGTTCTACTCAAGTCCCTGAAACTTAAAACTATCCCAGAATCACGTTTGCATTTTCTAATTTTGCTGCAATGTCAGCCCTACCTTCTACTTTTCTATAAGAAGAATAAATAATGAAATACTAATTAAAACACGATATTATAAATAGTCATTGACTGATATTTTATTGACGCTAGAAACCAACAATAATGTAATTTATTATTTAAATAGTGTCTGGTTACTGTTGCAGATGAAATGAAGATGGAAAATACATGTTTGTTTTTGAAAATATATAAATTCATTTCAAAATATTTTTTATTTTCATCTTTATCTCTTCAACAAATATCTTTCTGTCATGAAATACTAAATAAACGAAACCTTAATTTTCAATATTTGATCAATTAAACAGCGAAGAAGATGCAAATTTTGATCCAAATTCGAAACCAGGACCCTCATATAGATTGCAAATGCAACCTGATATGAATGAAGTTAAATCAATCAAACTTGCAGTGGTGCAATGGGCATGAAATTGATAGATAACTAATTCCAAACAGGGGGAAGCTCAATTAAGAAAATCGAGAGTTTTTAAGAATTTTTTTTTTCAATTTTTGTTTTACATTCACATGGTGTTCTTAGACCAGCTACAGGGACATCATTGCATATAAGACTAGCGTCCCACAGGTTGAATTTGCAAGACAAATTCACCATCACTTTTCCTCGAAATTCTGAAGTCAAAAGACAGAATTCTCTATTAGATACACTGCGTGGAATACGGGTCAAAAGTTGGGTACATTTTGCTTTCGTTTTGATTAGAGTTTCAAAATTAGGTATGTCTTGTGAATCGAACAACCAACAGAATCCCATGAGAAGAGATCCGTGACATTAATTGTTTTTAATCAAGCGTGACAAGAATTATGTATGCAAAACAGACATTGAGCTTAATTCACTTTGATTGCATATATACTTGTTTTTAAAACAGAATATAAAACATTAATTTTCAATAACACGAAAACATAAACAAATTTGTGGTGTTATTACACCTTCTAATAATTTTAAAATCTGATTGTAGGCTTCTAACTGAAATACTTGTTTTTTAAAATAAAATATAAAACACAAATTTTCAATAACATAAATATATAAATAAATCTATGGTGTCTTATATCTTAGAATGATTTTAAAATCTGATTGTAGGTTTCAACTGGTATACTTGTTTTTGAAAAAAAAATATAAAACATATAAATTTATAGTGTGAATGAAAAAACAAGTCTAATAATGATATAATTTTATAACAAGCATGAAGCATATTTAAATTTACAAAAATTTAAACAGAATTAAAATAGAAGATATATTGAAAATAAGATTTAAAATAACCTTACCTAAATTTGTATTGAAACTAATACAAAAAATATTAGTTGTAGAGATTCAAATACAGGAAGTATGGATGTTTTTATAGAATAAATGATCATAATATTTTATATTACAAGGAAATTTGAATATGTTACATGAAAATATGTGTTTGTGCCTTCTATAGAGTCTCTTTATGTAGAGCCAAATGATATTATTTTTTTAAAAAAATCTTTAAAAAATCTGTAAAGCAAATGAATTGTTTTTTGAAATATTAAAAAAGATATTTTTTAATATCATTGAAAGTTGTTTGTTATTTATGCAAGTGAAGGATTAACTTTTTAAAAGATGAAGTGGTAACTAGTTGTTTTAATTATTTATGCTGCTACGAAAAAATGGATCTAATGATTTGGAGGATCTTAACTAAGAAATAAAATGGGCTATGAGCCTCTTAAAATATTTTTTTTTATAGAGGTAATGCCTACCTAAGATTTTTATTCATCATCTTGATTTTTAAAACTAAAAATAAAAATTGATTTAAAAAAAATCTAAATAAAAATATTGATATCAACTAGAATTAACATTTTAAACTTATAAATCTAGATAATGAGATTGAGATCACACCTTTGGAAAAAACCACAAAATTCAATTTCTAGTCGACCCAATATTGAAAGATGAAATTAAAAAAAAATCAATTTTAAAAAAGTACCGAAAACAAGAAAAAAAATCAAAAAAATAAAAATCAAATTTGAAACAAAAACAAAATAACAAGATAATTTTTTTTTCACAAAGTAACGTGAATCATAAACAGAGGAGAGAGAAAAGAGAAATGAGATAAAAAGAAAAGGAAAAAGGACCTACCATTCACCACAAACCAGAAAGATCTATATGGTCCACTTCCAATGAAAATATGGATAGTGGTGTTCAACCATAAAGGATAGCCACTTGATCTGCTAGAACACGACAGTTAACTTCTATATGGTCCAACTAGTTTGTGATGCTTGTTTTCCCCGGCTAACCATATTTTTATCAATTTTAATTTAGATACCTGATTAGTACTTAAAAGTGCATTCTCATTAAGGATTTATGTCATCATATTGCACCTAAAGTATCATTAAATTCCCTAACAAAAGCATGTTTTATATTAGCAAGTCTAAAAATATAATATACCTTTAATTCATGGTAAATGTTCATCCTAAATGCAGGTCTATCACATAAATAAAAGGATTGATTGATGAGTTTAAGGATTGAAATTGAAAGGATAAAAAGAAGGTCAAACTTAGCAAAGTGTTGCTGGTGCATTCCAAGCTCAAGCACTATTCGGTTTTTGGCTTATATCTTGAGTTCTAGAAGTCCAAATGAGCTCTGGTTTTTTTTTTATGGAAAGCTGAGACAATTGCCCACAGCTTCCACAATTCAGTTGGCTATAATTCTGATGTGAGCAATGATGTTTTGGCCAGCCAACAATATCAAAAATCAGCCCACAATATCAAAAAAACAGCAGCCATTAATGTCAAAAACCAGCCACCAAATCAATGGATGCCCACCAATTCTTCAATCAATCAATAGTTCTGAAACTTAGCCTATAAAAGGAGGCATTGTCCATGTATTTAGTCATATTAATTTTCAGATCAAAGTTATCTTCTTGCTTTCTCTCTACATCTTTGTAATGTTCAAGTTTTCTTTCATGCTATAGTAATCTCTTGTTTATGCTCTTTCATTTCCTTTCCTATACTTAGTTAGCTTATATTATGTTTATGTTCTTATATTGCTTATTTATGTTTTTCTCCTTCTTAATGTTTAGCTAAGTTAATTATGTCAAGGTGAAAAGGTTTCTCTAATGGTGTTAGAATAGGTATAATATAAACTCAACATGAGCTTTAAATGTTTATATCCAAGAAAGATTGTTATTAACATGTTTTATCTTTTTATCTTACTAATTCTTAATACCTTGCTTATTAAATGGTTAATTTAGATTTGTGTTGTATAATATTTGCTACATCAAATGCTTGATCCGTCATAGTTTTCGGCCGACATCGTTATTATGATAGGAACTTGATTTTTTGTTAACATAAACTAGCAACATGAATGCTTGATGATATTTATAAGTATGGTATTACTTAGATAAGATAATTAATATGATCATGTTAGTAATTTATAATGAGCTAATAACGAGAAATCATCCGATTAGAACCTCATTTGTGTGTGGTTTCTAGTTGAGTAATAAAAAGAGTTTATATTATATTTATTTGAAATACCATTAGTGAATCCTATAACCTTGACATATGTTTTGTTATTGTTTAATCCTTACATCAATATCACATCCCAAAACTTTCTTTAACTCCTTTTCTGTTATTATTCTCTTCAAATCTTTTTCTTTATTTGTAATTTATATAATTCACCTCCCTATGGTTCGACCCCGGTCTTGCCGGGTTATTTTACTTTGACACTCCTGCACTTGGGATAAGACATCAACTCTTTGATCGTGTCAAGTTTTTGGCGCCGTTGCCGGGGAGGTAAGTTCTTGTATAAATTAAATATTTTATTTTATTTTATTTTCACTTTTATTTGTTTTTCTAATTGTTGTTTCTTTTTCTTTTTCTTTTTCTTTTTTCTTTTCTTTTCTTTTGTATTTGCATGAGAGTTTGGACACGTACATTAAGTGGTAGACTTTCTAGAAAATCCTCATTTTCTTCAGAAAACATGGCCGAAGAAGATAACCAATCAATTCATAATGAGAATAATGAGAATAATCGTGTTAGAACACTTAGAGATCATATGAATCCAACAAGAACAAGTGCACCATCATGTATTGTTTTTCCTCTTGATGCATCTCATTTTAATTTTAAGCCAGGTATTATTCAACTTTTACCCACTTTTCATGGCTTAGAATTAGAAAATCCATACTTGCACTTAAGAGAATTTGAAGAAGTTTGTAACACTTATAATGAATTAAATTGTAGCATGAACACCATCAGATTAAAGCTTTTTTCTTTTTCGTTAAAAGATAAAGCTAAAACATGGCTACAAAATATTAGGTCAGGATCCATTCATGCTTGGGATGAAATGCAACAACAGTTTTTAAAGAAATTTTTCCCTTCTCATAGAACAAACTCTTTCAAAAGACAAATCACCACTTTTACTCAAAAACCAAGAGAAACATTTTACAAATGTTGGGATAGATATAAAGACTTGCTTAATACCTGTCCTCATCATGGTTTTGAAACATGGAGATTGGTTTCATAATTTTATGAAGGGTTAACACCTAAAGATAGGCAAATGGTGGAATTGATGTGCAATGGAACTTTTGAAAATAAAGACCCTGATGAAGCAATGGAGTACTTAGACTTGCTAGCTGAAAATGCTCAAAATTGGGACACCACAGGTACTTGTGAGGCATCAGGTAAAACTCAACCTCATACATCTAATGGAGGCATGTATAGCCTTAGGAAAGATCATGACCTTCAAGCCAAATTTGCATCTTTAGCTAGAAAAGTTGAGGCACTAGAATTAAAAAAGAGTGGTCAATTAAAATCTGTTCAAGAAATTATGTGTCAAATTTCTGAAACCAATGAACACTCAACCAATGATTGTCCCACGTTGCCTTCTTTTAAGGAATGTCTCCATGAACAAGCCAATGCTTTAAATAGTTTCCAAAGACTAAGTCATAACCCGTACTCACAAACGTACAACCCTGGTTGGAGAAATCACCCAAATTTCAGTTGGAAGAGTGGTAACAATAATGCACAAACTTCACAGCCACCATTTCAAACACAACATAATTTTCAAAATTCCCATGGATATGCACCTCTTTATATTCCCCCTCCTAGAAGAAATCTTGAGGAAACATTACATGCATTCATTGAAAAGCAAGAGACAATTAACACTCAAAATGCTCAAACCATGGCTGATTTGAAAGATACTCTTGCAAAGTTCACATCTGCTTTCAGTTTTCAGGAGAAAGGTAAGTTTCCATTTCAACCCCAATAAAATCCCAAGGGGCAATACAATTCAAGTACAAGCAATTCCGGAAGCCAACATCTGGATCAAGTCAAATCAGTCACTACTCTCCGCAGTGGTAAGGTTATTAAAAAACTCATTCTTGAACCTTGTGAGAAAGAAGGTGAGTTAGTCTCCAAGGGTAAGGAAATGGTTGAACCTGATCATTGCAAAGAAGAGACTGATTCCCCACCAGCACTTCCATTTCCTCATGCCATGACCAAACAAAGGAAAGTCAATCACAATTCTGAAATCTTTGAAACTTTCAAACAGGTAAGGATTAATATATCTTTGCTAGATGCTATTAAACAGGTACCATCTTATGCTAAATTTTTAAAAGATTTATGCACTGTAAAGAGAAAATTGAATGTGAAAAAGAAAGCCTTCTTAGCCGAACAAGTAAGTGCCATTCTTCAAAATAATAATGCTTTGAAATATAAAGACCCTGGTTGTCCTACAATTTCTTGCTTTATTAGAGAACATAAAATTGACAGAGCTTTACTTGATCTTGGAGCTAGTGTGAATTTACTTCCATATTCGGTTTTTCAAAGTCTCAATGTAGGTGAGTTAAAACCTACTTCTGTTACTCTTTTACTTACTGATAGATCTATAAAAATGCCTAGAGGAATAGTTGAAGATGTGTTAGTACAAGTTGATAAATTCATCTTTCTTGTGGATTTTATTATCTTGGATACACAACCTGTTGAAGCATGCAATTCAATTCCTGTTATTTTAGGACGTCCATTTCTAGCAACTTCTAATGCATTGATTAATTGTAGGAATGGAGTGATGAAGTTATCTTTTGGAAACATGACATTAAAAATGAATGTTTTTAACATTTGCAAGCAACCTGGAGATGATAATGATTTACAGGAAGTAGATTTTATTGAAAAAATAATTTACGATCAATTTGAAAATTCTTCCAATGAAACTGAGTTTAATGAATCTGAAGATTTGCAAATGGTTTGTTTTCAGGAAGAATCAAAGGCAAATATTTGAAGACCAAAAATTGAGGAATTGCCACCACGATCAATTGGGTCCATACCTTCAAGTGTTCAACCACCAAAACCTGATTTGAAGCCATTGCCATGTAATCTCAAATACTCATTTTTGGGAGAAAATGAAACTTTTCCGGTAATAATTTCTTCTAAACTTAATGTTCATCAAGAAGGTAAGTTATTACAAACTCTGAAAATGCACAAAAATGCATTAGGATGGACCATAGCTGACATAAAAGGAATTAGTCCTTTGATTTGCACACACAAGATTTATTTGGAGGAAAATGCTAAACCTTCTAGAGAAATGCAACGAAGGCTTAATCCTAATATGAAAGAAGTAGTGAGGAATGAAGTCATTAAACTTCTAGATAATGGAATCATTTATCCTATTTCTGATAGCAAATGGGTAAGTCCTACCCAAGTTGTACCTAAAAAGTCTGGAGTTACTGTGATAACAAATGAGAAAAATGAGTTAATTCCAATGAGGACTATTACTGGTTGGCGCATGTGCATTGACTATAGGAAACTCAATTCAATGACTAGAAAAGATCACTTTCCTTTACCTTTCATGGATCAAATTCTAGAAAGAGTTGCAAGTCATGAATTTTATTGTTTTCTAGATGGTTATTCAGGTTACAACCAAATTGAAATTGCATTTGAAGATCAAGAGAAAACTACTTTCACATGTCCATTTGGTACATTTGCATACCGAAGGATGCCTTTTGGATTATGTAATGCACCAGCCACGTTTCAAAGATGCATGCTTAGCATATTCAGTGATATGGTTGAACGTTTTCTTGAGATTTTTATGGATGATTTTTCTGTTTTTGGTGATTCATTTGATAATTGTTTAACTAATTTGGAAAAGGTTTTGAATAGGTGTGAAGAGAAGAATCTTGTGTTGAATTGGGAAAAATGTCATTTTATGGTAACAAACGGCATTGTACTTGGTCACATTGTTTCATCAATAGGAATTGAGGTTGATAAATCTAAAATTGAGTTAATTGCCAACTTGCCAACACCAAAATCTGTTAAAAATGTTAGATCATTTTTAGGACATGCTGGTTTTTATAGAAGGTTTATTAAAGATTTTAGTATAATATCTAAGTCATTGTGTAACCTTCTAACAAAGGATAATGTTTTTGAATGGACTGAATATTGTGAAGAAGCCTTTGTTAAACTTAAAAACCTGCTTACATCTACTCCTATTATTCAACCTCCTGATTGGTCATTACCTTTTGAAATAATGTGTGATGCTAGTGATTATGTCGTGGGTGCTGTTTTAGGACAAAGAAAAGATAAGAAACCCTATGTGATTTACTATGCAAGTAAAACTTTAAATAATGCTCAAATAAATTACACAACCACTGAAAAGGAATTACTTGTTGTAGTATTTGCATATGAAAAATTCAGATCTTATC
This sequence comes from Populus euphratica, assembly GCF_000495115.2. Taxonomy (NCBI): domain Eukaryota; kingdom Viridiplantae; phylum Streptophyta; class Magnoliopsida; order Malpighiales; family Salicaceae; genus Populus; species Populus euphratica. Next base: position 19,454 of record NW_011500080.1, read on the forward strand.
TTGTTGGCTCACCTGTTATTGTTTTTAGCGATCATGCAGCGTTGAAATATCTTCTTTCTAAGAAGGATTCTAAAGCTAGATTGGTACGGTGGATTTTGTTACTTCAAGAATTCGATATCACAATCAAGGATAAGAAAGGCACCGAAAATGTTGTCGCAGATCATTTGTCAAAATTGGCAACTGATTCGAAATCTGACATCACACCAATCGATGACTACTTTCCTGATGAATCTTTACTTTCTGTCACTACAATGCCTTGGTTTGCTAATATTGTTAATTTTCTTGTTTTAGGACATTTGCCAGCACATTGGGGCACCCAAGACAAAAGAAAGTTCTTGAACGAAGTGAAGAACTTTTATTGGGATGACCCTTATTTATTCAAATATTGTCCTGATCAAATATTTCGAAGATGCATTCCAGACAATGAGGTAAGTAATGTCATTAAATTGTCATTCTGAGGCATGTGGGGGTCATTTTTCGTCAAAAAAGACAACTGCAAAAATCTTACAATGTGGATTTTATTGGCCCACTGACACGACGAAAAGATTGATGTCTTCTCCCAAGTGCAGGAGTGTCGAAGTAATAAATAACCCGGCAAGACCGGGGTCGAACCACAGGGAGGTTAATTGTACAAATTATAGACAACAATTATAAGCAACAATAATAGCAATAATAACAACAACAATAACAACAACAACAATAATAATAGTAATAATAATAATATTAATAGTAGTAGTAGTAGTAGTAGTAGTAGTAGTACTAATAATAATAATAATAATAATAATAGTACTAATAATAATAATAATAACTGTTGTAACCCAATTTTGGATTCACTAAAATTTTTTAGGAATGTTATTTTATCTTATTATTCATGACAAAAAAATATAATAAATAAAAAAAGAAAAAAAGAGTTTAAAATATATTTTCTCGAGTCAACCGTCATTTTCTGTCAAAACCGAGTCCATCGGGTCAATACGGGTCCCACCATGTCGACCGCAATGAAAAATGAGTTTCGGGCTGTTTCGGGTCAAAACTGTCATTTTCGGTCAAAACCGAGTCCACCGGGTCAATACGGGTCCCACTATGTTGACCGGGATGAAAAATGAGTTTCGAGCTGTTTCGGGTCAAAACCGTCATTTTCGGTCAAAACCGAGTCCACCGGGTCAATACGGGTCCCACCATGTCGACCGGGATGAAAAATGAGTTTCGGGCTGTTTCGGGTCAAAACTATCATTTTCGGTCAAAACCGAGTCCACCGGGTTAATACGGGTCCCGCCATGCCGACCGCGATAAAAAATGAGTTTCGGACTATTTTTGTCAAAACTGGTATTTTTGGGTCAAAAAACCCGGTCCACCGAGTTGATACCCGTATAAAAAAGTTTTTTTTGTAATTTAAAATTAATTTTTAGCGGATAAAAAAACTTTTTATAATACTGATTTGAATTTTTAATTTTTACCCCTATAAATAAATATTATTATTATTATTTAGTATTATTATATTATTATTTAGTATTATTATATATAATAAGACAAATAGTAATCGGTGAAAGTTTGAAAATTTTAACAATCCGTGAATTGTTAACAATTCATGCGTGAATTGTTGTTTGAATTCATTGGCTATAAATAGCCAATGAATTCAAGGAGAAAAGATTAAAAAATTCAATTCTCAATTCTGATTCTCTCGCGTATTACTATTTGGGTTACTATTTAAGTACTATTCATTTTTCTTATATTTTTCTGCACCTAGTAAGATATTAATTTTTTTTTAATAAATTAAAAAATACCAAAAATATCTCAACCGTTAGATCTAATAGTGTTTAGATCTGAGCCTTTGATTTCTTAGGATACAATAGGCTTTACCACACCAGATTAAAACCCAAATCAATCTCAGCCGATCAAATAATCTGCCCTTCGATCTGGTTGCGCCACGTCAGCAGGTATACCAAGCACTCGGTACACCGCGCCGCACCCGATCGTAGCCCATTCAATCCTGACCGTCTGATCAACTTGGAGATCAAACGAATCACAGCCGCATGATCTATTCATCCAAGATCCAGCGGATCACAGCCTTCAGATGCATGAGTGCACCATACACTCGTCCACACCAGATCCAAACTCAGAGCTTCTCTCTCCTCTCGCCGGCGATTCTCTCTCTCCACGGATCTCCCATTTCCGGCCGTCTCAAGCCGAGCAACCACCGCAGAATTGTGCATCGCCTCCCCCTGAGAAAAACCCCGGCCTTTTCACACTTTTTCACCGGCTAATTTGGCCGGAAAAAGGCCGCGACCGACATCGACCAATCGACCTTCAAGTCGTCGATTCTCCCTCCTCAGCCATCAACGGACAACGAGACCACCACCATCAGAATCCTCGTTCTCAGATCTACCAGAGTCGACTATCGTTTGCCGGAAACTCGCCCGTGAACAGTACCCGCGCGTGAACAGTACCCGCGGGTCCAGTGGCATTTTCGTAAATTTTCGATAAATCCGAGGGTATTTCAGTCTTTTGCCTATACAGGGGTGCTCAGGTAATTTTTTATGATATTTTATTGTATTTTTTGATATTTTTATATATAAATACTTGTAAATTCTTGCGTAAAAAAAAAAAACAAAAGAAAACCAAAATAAATAACAACGCGGGTTTAACACCCATTTTATCATATCACTGTTCATAGGTCAAAAACCCAACTTTCAAGAATTGATATATCTATTTGTGAATGATATCAAAATAATTTTTATTTTATAAAATAAATTTTCTCGACACGTCTCTTTTATTTATAGAAAAGGACCGATGTCAAAAAAATTAAATACCAAATATGGATTATGTCCATTATTATTTATTTGGTAAATTAGACGTAACTCTCCTTTTTAGGGATAAACGTCGATATTTTAGACAAAGTCTCCTAATTTTAGGGACTGATGTCATTTTTAACGCGTCTCCTATTTTTAGGGACCGACGTTAACCATGTTAAAAATTTTACAAATATGCTCAAAAATATAATAGCGTTTGAATCAAAAATAAGAAAAACACACAAGTAAAGGTAACCTTTCTCTGAAAGGATGTTTTAAGGGTGGTGTCTACCTTCCCTTAATCATAACTAACCCAGTACCCGAATCTCTGGGACCAGTGTCTAATTTTGGATTTCTAGTTCCCTCAAATTACTAGATGGCGACTCCAATAAAATCTTTATTTCCCCCAATCAAATAAAAAACTAAATTCCTTTTATTTAAAAAAACAAAAAAGGAGTGGAGCAGTCGCCCGACGTCGTGGAGCGACAGAATGGCGACTCCACTGGGGAATTAGGGTTGAACCAACTACTTGTGTTTGCTTTTCATATACCTTTTCTTATATGCTATTTATTTTTGACATTTATTTTATTTACATTATTTATTACTATAATTGTTTTCAATTTTTCATATTGGCCACATGCATGCATGATATTTATTTGTGTATTCACACACTTCACGATGAACCCATAAAAGCTCTGGACCCGAGCTGTCCTTTTTAAGATTAGAAAAGAAAGATTCAAGTGGCAAGTGTGACTTATGTCCACTGATGCTCATTTGGACTTTCGCTTGGATTGTAACTCATCCTATGCAACGGGTATTGTGGAATTTTCTCCCATACTCATGTTGCATAAGGTTAAGAGGCCGGTTACTTCACAAGTAATTCGGGCAATTTAAGAACCAAATAATTTCTTTAAGGATAGAATAAACTAAGCCAAACCTTATGAGTTAAATCCTATCAAGTAGGATATAAGACACAAATAAATTGTCAATGCATTAACATACATTTTCATATACATTCCATATTCTCATTATATCTCCACCGATCCTTATAGGAAGTGTGAGATGAAAAAAAAAAAACCAAATTTATTGAGGAATTTTTTGACCAGATCAAAATTAAGGCAACAAATTTCTTCCTTCAATCAGTTCAAGTTCCTGTAGGTTTGGAGTCCTCAGTGAAAACTTTCCTAAGAGAATCTGATCTGGTCTATTCCTCATCATTATTTAAAGGAAAGCCTGAAACAAATAACACGCATGCATCATCCATATGGCATTTTGCATCCATTTGTGCATTTCATTCATTTTTATTGCATTCATTCAGGCTGAAATATAGGTCCCCCAAAAGACCATAAAATTCATTACACTCGACTGCGAAGAAAGATAATGGAGAACGAAGAAAGAGCACATCTAGAGGCTCATTATCAAAGGGAGTTGGAGAGCATGAAAAATGATATAGCAAGACTTACAAGTCTACTCGAGCAGGCCCTAGCATCCAAGTCTGGAGAGGATACCTCTACTCAGCCAGCAGTGACAACTCCATCTGCATCTACTCCAATAGCTCCTTTCGTGTTCACTTCTCAAAATCTAGGAGCAAATCCTTCTTCATCTGAACAGCAGTTCACTGCCAATGTTCCACCAGCACAAGTGCCGATCATAAACTTGACAGCTGATGACTCACATAAGATGAGATACTCTAAACCTGTTGATTATGATAAATTGACCGCTCTAGAAGAAAGATTGAGAGCAGTCGAAGGGGCCGACTTATATGATCCTGTTCATGCTGCAGAGATGTGTTTAGTCCCAAATGTAGCTGTACCTAAAGAATTTAGGGTACCGGAATTTATCAAATATACGGGAACTGAATGCCCAGTCACTCATCTTAAATCTTATTATAATAAGATGGCAGAAGTGGTGAATGATGAGAAACTTCTCATCCATTTCTTTCAAGACAGTCTTTCTGGATCAGCACTAAGCTGGTATACAAGACTAGATAATACAAAGATCAGAAAGTGGAAAGATTTGGTTAAAGCTTTTGTGGAGCAGTACAAATTCAACATGGAGGTAGCCCCGGACAGGTCAAGCTTGTTAGTCATGGAGAAGGGCACCAAAGAGACTGTAAGAGAATACGCTTTGAGATGGCGTGAAAAAGCATCTCATGTGCAACCCTCTTTGTTAGAAAAAGAAATGGTCACTCTGTTTACCAACACTTTTAAATCTCCCTACTTTGAACACCTAGTAGGTAGTTCAGCTCAGCACTTTTATGATGCTGTAACTATTGCTGAGAGGATAGAACAAGCAATAAGAATGGGGAGAATGTTAGAGCCTACTGAGAAGAAAGGCTTTATCGGGAAAAAGAAGGAGTCTGAGGTGAACAATATGGAAGGAGGGTACAAGGGTAATAAGAAAAATTACCATCACTATAACTTCCAAATACCTACCCAACAAGTTGCAAATGTAAACTTCACTAAACCTGTCCCTACCAACCAACAAAGTCAACCAAATAACCAACAAAGTAACCAGATTGTTAATCCTCCAAGAAGGAATTTTCAAAGAACCCAAGAACGGTTGCCACCATTACCACTTCCCTTGGGAGAAATGTATTCGAAGTTGTTGAGTATTGGCCAAGTGGCCCCTGTTCCCTTAACCCCACTACAACCTCCATACCCAAATTGGTATAAGCCTGATATGACATGTGAGTATCATGCTGGCATTGCTGGGCATAACATTGAAAGCTGCAATGCATTCAAAAACAAGCTTCTGCAATTGATAAAAGCTGGATGGATAACTTTCGAAGATGCACCAAATGTGAATTCCAACCCTTTACCCAATCATGCTACAAGTAGTGGAGGGGTGAACATGATGGAAGTCTTGGGACAAGAACCTGCTATCATGGATATCAACAATATAGAGGAAGGTGAAGAGAAAGGCTGGAACTGTGATGATGAGCCAAGAACAATAAAAGAAGATGATTTGTTACCACAGTCAACTGTCCATGCTCTAGAAGAAGCTCCAACCAACGCTTTTGTGCGAAAGCTTTCAGTTGAAGAAGTATTCCAGAATTGGGAGATTGAAGAAGCCCCAATTGTTTTCAAGAAGTAATGATTAAGTGTCTACTTATATTTGCTTTTATGTGCTTTGCATTGTACTTTGCTTTGTGTTTTTATACCTAGTTGGAAATCTTGGTTCAAGATGACAACATAAGGTCTTTTCATAATTGTTGAGCCAACTTTTAAAATAATATTGAGATCAAGCATTTTCATCAGTATTTGTTGAATTCCTTTTATTTTGTTTGGCTACAAGATATGCATTCACACTAAAAAACACCTTCCGCTTTCAGGAATTCTGAAAGTGAATCCTCCATAAATCCACAAACATATTGCATTGAAAATGAATGGCCAAACTTTGATAAAGATGAGATTGCAATGGATGAAGAGGAATGGGATGAAGAGTTTGCTAGACGGGTAGAACAGTCAGAGCATGCTTGGAAACCTGCGAAGGAAGAACTAGAGGTGATAAATGTAGGCACCGAGCAAGATAAAAGAGAGTTAAAGATTGAAACTCTGATCACTACAGAAGAAAGATGCAGTTTAACCTCATTACTACAAGAGTATATCGATGTGTTTGCCTGGTCTTATACAGATATGCCTGGTTTAGACATTGATATTGTAGTACACAGATTACCTTTGATAGAAGGATGCAAACCTGTTAAGCAGAAATTAAGAAGAACTCGCCCAGATATTGTGCTCAAAGTCAAGGCAGAGATAGAGAAGCAGTGGGATGCCGGTTTTCTAGAAGTTATTAAATACCCTCAATGGGTATCTAATATAGTGGTGGTACCAAAAAAGGATAATAAAATCAGAGTATGTGTAGATTTCAGGGATCTAAACAAAGCCAGTCCGAAGGATGATTTTCCTTTGCCTCACATAGATGTCCTGGTAGACAATGCTGCTAGAAGTTCAACTTACTCCTTCATGGATGGATTTTCCGGTTATAACCAGATTAAAATGGCTGAAGAGGATAAAGAGAAGACCACTTTTATCACACCATGGGGAACATTCTGCTACAAAGTGATGCCATTTGGGTTGAAGAATGCTGGAGCCACGTATCAAAGGGCAATGGTGACACTTTTCCATGATATGATGCATAAAGAGATTGAAGTGTATGTGGATGATATGATTGCCAAGTCTAAGAATGAAGAAGATCATGTTCAGGTTCTAAGAAAATTGTTTGAAAGACTAAGAAAGTATCAGTTGAAGCTGAATCCTTCAAAATGCTCGTTTGGGGTAAAGTCTGGAAAGTTGCTAGGATTTGTGATAAGCAATAAAGGAATAGAGGTCGATCCTGATAAAGTGAAAGCAATTTAGGCTATGACAGTTCCTAAGACTGAGAAAGAAGTAAGAGGTTTCTTAGGACGTTTGAATTACATTGCTCGATTCATATCTCAGTTAACAACAACATGTGAGCCAATTTTTCGATTACTTCGGAAAAAGAACCCTGGTATATAGGACAAAGATTGTCAAGAGGCTTTTGATAAAATAAAGCAATACTTACAGAATCCACCTTTACTCGTGCCCCCTGTGCCTGGAAGACCTTTGATCTTGTATTTGACAGCAACTGAGGTAGCAATGGGCTGTGTGTTGGGACAACATGATGAGTCTGGAAGAAAGGAGCAAGCTATCTATTATCTGAGTAAGAAGTTTACAGATTGTGAATCCAGATATACTGTGACTGAGAAGCTATGTTGTGCTCTTGTATGGAGTACGAAGCGTCTTCGACAATATATGTTGTATTATACCACCTGGTTGATCTCAAAAATGGATCCTCTTAAATACATCTTTGAGAAACCCTACTTGTCAAGCCGAATAGCAAGATGGCAAGTGATGTTGGCTGAGTATGACATTGTATACAAGACAAGAAAATCTGTAAAAGGAAGTGTAATTGCTGATCATCTAGCAGATAATGCTATCAATGACTATGAGCCTTTGAAATTTGACTTCCCGGATGAGGATGTGTTGATAATAGAAGAGGACAAAGAAAAGAATGATTGGTGGATCATGTATTTTGATGGGGCAGTGAATGTTTCTGGTAATGGAGCAGGCGCTGTGATAATCTCACCTGACAAGAAGCAATATCCCGTCTCAGTCAAACTACAATTTGAATGCACTAACAATACTGCTGAATATGAGGCTTGTATCCTTGGATTAGAAGCTGCTTTGGAGATGAAAATAAAGAAGCTTGATGTCTATGGGGATTCAATGTTAATAATCTGTCAAGTGAAAGGCGAATGGCAGACCAAGGAGGAAAAATTGATACCATATCAACAATATCTCTCGAAACTGACTGAGGGCTTTGATGAGATAGATTTTACCCACATGGGAAGAGATAAAAACCAGTTTGCTGATGCTTTGGCAACCTTAGCTTCTATGGCCAAAACTGATTACGGAGTAAGAGTACAACCAATCTGCATTGAGATTAGAAATTTTCCAGCTCATTGTTGTTCAGTTGAAGGAGAAATAGATGGGAACCCATGGTTTTATGACATCAAGCAGTTTATCCAATATCAAGAGTATCCCTTGGGGGCATCCAAAGCAGATATGAAGACCTTGAGAAGGTTAGCTCTGGAATTTTACCTGGATGGAGAAATTTTATACAAAAGGTCATTCAATGGGACTTTACTGAGATGTCTAGATGAAATCGAAGCTAAGTTAGCGTTGCAAGAAATTCATGAAGGAATTTGTGCAACTCATGCAAGTGGGCATATGATGGCTAGACAATTACGACGATTGGGGTATTTCTGGATGACCATGGAGAAAGATTGCATCGATTATGTCAGGAAATGTCATAAATGTCAAGTGTATAGTGATAAGATAAATGCACCTCCAGCTCCTCTATTTAATATGACATCACCATGGCCATTTGCAATGTGGGGAATAGATGTGATTGGGCCAATCAACCCAAAAGCCAGCAATAAGCATCAATTTATCTTAGTAGCCATTGATTACTTCACAAAGTGGGTGGAGGCCAGCTCTTATGCTCATGTAACTCAAAAGGTGGTCAAGAGTTTTATTGAGAAAGATTTGATCTGTCGATATGGTTCACCTGAGAAGATAGTGACCGATAATGCCCAGAATTTTAATGGAAAAATGATCACAGAATTATGCATGAAGTGGAAAATTAAACATTCAAACTCATCTCCCTACAGACCAAAGATGAATGGTGCTGTCGAAGCTGCAAACAAGAATATCAAGAAGATTATCCAGAAGATGGTAGTTAATTACAAGGATTGGCATGAGATGCTTCCCTTTGCTCTACATGCATATCGCACAGCAGTAAGAACGTCTACTGGAGCTACACCTTATTCACTAGTATTTGGGATGGAGGCGGTGATGCCTTTGGAAGTAGAAATTCCATCTTTGAGAGTACTAATAGAATCTGAACTAGAAGAAGCTGAATGGGCTAAAGTGAGATATGAGCAGCTAAACATGATAAGTGAGAAGAGGTTGGCTGCAATTTGTCACCACCAGCTATACCAAAGAAGGATAGCCAAAGCATATGACCGGAAAGTCCGACCAAGAGAATTCAAAGAAGGGGATCTTGTACTCAAAAAAATCTTACCACTACCAAGTGAAGACCGAAGCAAGTGGGCACCAAACTATGAAGGCCCATATGTAGTGAAGAAAGCTTTCTCCGGAGGGGCTATGTTGTTAACTAGGATGGATGGAGATGATTTACCTAGGCCCGTGAACTCTGATTCTGTGAAAAAGTATTATGTATGATGTATTTCATCCAATCAAAATCAAATGAAATGAAGTTTTGGCCAGGAAATTCTCTTTGCATATACCTCACCAAAAAGCCCATGCATGATCTCAATGGCTCAACAATCTGATCTTTCAAATGTTTTTTTTACAAGAGAACCCATTCTTCTTAAATGAGGTTTTAAAAGAATTGATTTTGTTTATGATTTCAATGAAATAAATCAATGATTTGTTTAGGATAATGTTCAAAGCAATTCTCTTGAAAGAGATGACCATACAAGTCAAAAACACGCAATTGGAACAACTATCACTTAAATTCTGTCTTGGACTTACATTTTATCAGCATGAATAATGGTTGGTAGTACATTAGCTTGTCATGGACTTGCAAAACATGGTATCTTATAAATCCAAAACATTACGCTGGATGTGGACAAAGTTTATTGGTTTTAACCGATCCTACTTGAAATGAAGAAAGGCCATCTTTGATATTCCTTTCACTTTCTTTTAAAATTATCCTTTGCAGTCCCAATTTGAGCTGAGTCTATTTCAAGTTTTTTCATAAGAACCTTAACTAAGATCACACCCTACACTGGGGGCAAAACGAAAGAAATGATCATGGAAATCATCTTGAAGACATGTGAGCTTATGAAGTTTGACAACAACGAATTCAAAAAAAAATTCCAAATAATTAAGAGAATTCCCAACAAATAAAAAATTCCTAATTTGGAATATTTAGTATCATTTTGTTGTCAAGATAGCAAAAGGAAAGATGAAGATAAGATAATAGTGATCTATAGTTTTCAAACCCTTAAACACCTTTTTTGAGCTTATGAAATCCCTTTTCTTTTACAGCCTTGAGCCATAAATACATTATATGCCTTTAAAGTCCTTTCTAATCAAGGAAGCAACCTGAATTAATAAATAGCGTTCCCAAAATATAAGAGACTTTTTCATAAAGAGTCATGATGTAGTAAATAATTACTCATTATTATTCATGCTGATAAAAGGAGTGTTTCTAAAAATAAAAGGCAATTGTTCCTTTTCCCTCAAAATACATTCAAGCAATCGCTTGAACACTTTGAAAACCAAAGCAGAAGGTCATCTCATCACTTACCTTTATCTGAGATTACTTTTACTGAGAGATTTACTACAAATCCTTAGAGTTGCTTGAACATTGTTATAAACAAACATTGAGAGTTTCAGTTTTCAAAAACAAAAGAGATCTTTTGAAATATCATTTTTGAAAAAATGGTTTTCTATATGAAGAAGACAGATATATGACACACCAAGAGGTAGTGTTAGAAAATCAGAGATTCTAACGACAACAAGAGCAAATGAGGAAATGAAAAGAGACAGTTACCTTTTCCAAAGGTAGAGAAGCAATCATAAGAAATCTTCCAGAGGCAGAGAAGCAGTCACCAGATTCCTAATGGCACAAAGAAATTTGCTTCCCTAGTGAGAGATACACATGATAAAACTGTAGATTTCTTCCAGAGTGGGATTGAAATAGCATGATTATACAGTTTCTATGAAATGAGATTTTCGCTTCTCGTAATATGATCAGTTAGACAATATGATAACTGATACATCTTCGGATATGGAAATCCCAGGTGAAGTGGGATAATCCTCATATATTGACCATGTGAATTGGTTAAAGAATCCTCAACAACACGATGTCAGGCCAGGGAGAAGCTAATGCTCTCAATAAAGTATCCAATGGAGAAAGAGGTAGTGACTATTGAGAAACTCAAACAAAGTTTATCTTGGAGAACTCAACAACATGGGTCAGCTTGAGTAGATTTGAAAGACGCGTGAATCAAAAGAGCTTGCTAACATTCAAGATCGCCAGACAAGATGAATGGGGGATCTATATTTCAAAAAGGTAAGATGCATCTCATATCATCTAACTTCACAAACATTGCATATTTGTCTTGTAGATATTTCTTGAAACAAAATTCCCAACGGGATCCAACGAGATTCAGACGAAATGAAGTTATTCTAATCACATCAAATATGACAATTTCATGAAAGCAAAATTCATAAATGAAGACAAGAAAGATAGATCTTTTATTCATGACAAAAGGTTTAAAAGTACAAATATTAAACAGTGCGAGGACGATCAGGAATATTGTCATCTTGATCATTAATTAGGCCTCGAAATTCTTCAAATTGTTTACGCATATTCTCCATCTCTTCCTCAAACTCGAGGTGTCGTGTGTTAACATAGTCCTTCCAAAAGTCGACACGTGTATTCAGCTCTTGGTTCCTCCTCTCCAAGTTGTTTCTCTGACGTCTTTCATCACGGAGTCTATTCCTTAAATTCTCAATCAGATGATGGAGATCAAGAACCTGAGTATTCAGCTCAAGTCTTCTAGCATGAAGACGCTCTGCAACGTTCACCAGAGATGAAGTAGCTCTGATACTGAGAGCAAGTGACTGATTCACTGCTTCAATATCGCTCCTAGCTGCCAGCATGGTTTCATCACCGGGAAGGACCATGTCTCTAGCCACGGCTACAGCAGTATCTTCATTGTCCATTATAGTATCTTCTATTGTAACTGGACGACCATTCACTTCAAAAGTAGTACGCCAAACTATAGGCTCTACTGCAGGAACAAGATTTGGGTTAACATTGGAAGAAGAGGAAGACATGATTAAAGCTTCAAGAGTTGGGAACTTTGAAAGGCTTGAAATACAAGAAGTTGATGATGTTTGTCACCAAAAACTGCGTAATTTATAAGGATTCTACTCTTACTATTACTCTGAACAGATGATCAAATCTCAACCATAGACGTAAGACTTTCATGAGAAGCTTTCATTATCTCTGAAATTGATTGCAAATCAGATCTCAGCCGTAGATATAAGACTTTCATGAGAAGCTTTCATTATCTCTGAATCGATTTGCAAATTAGATCTCAGCCGTAGATATAAGACTTTCGTGAGAAGCTTTCATCATCTTTGAGATCGATTTTTACAAATCGGATCTGAGTCATACAAATATGACTTCCTTTAGAAGTTTTCATTAACTTTGAAAATCATAGTGAAATTACTTTCATGTATTTCATAAAATCAATCTGAAATCACTTTCATGTATTTCAGAAAACCATTGATGAAATCACTTCCATGTATTTCACAAAATCAATCTGAAATCACTTTCATGTATTTCAGGAAATCAATGATGAAATCACTTCCATGTATTTCACAAAATCAATCTGAAATCACTTTCATGTATTTCAGAAAACCATTATTGAAATCACTTTCATGTATTTCACCAAACCATTGTTGAAATCACTTTCATGTATTTCACTAAACCATTGTTGAAATCACTTTCAAGTATTTCACAAAATCAAGATTGAAAACATTTTCATGTTTTTCACTTGGGCAGGTCGCCCATAAGAATTAGACCAACTAAAAATATATGTGTTTTTCAACATCTCCAGCATTTTTCTTTACAATACTTCCTATGCAAAGTCAAAAGAAAATGATTTTTTCAATGTCTTTGCACCGTAAGCATTGTAAAGAGGGGGCAACTGTTGTAACCCAATTTTGGATTCACTAAATTTTTTTAGGAATGTTATTTTATCTTATTATTCATGACAAAAAAATATAATAAATAAAAAAGAAAAAAAAAGAGTTTAAAATATATTTTCTCGAGTCAACCGTCATTTTCTGTCAAAAACGAGTCCATCGGGTCAATACGGGTCCCACCATGTCGACCGCAATAAAAAATGAGTTTCGGGCTGTTTCGGGTCAAAACTGTCATTTTCGGTCAAAACCAAGTCCACCGGGTCAATACGGGTCCCACCATGTTGACCGGGATGAAGAATGAGTTTCGAGCTGTTTCGGGTCAAAACCGTCATTTTCGGTCAAAACCGAGTCCACCGGGTCAATACGGGTCCCACCATGTCGACCGGGATGAAAAATGAGTTTCGGGCTGTTTAGAGTCAAAACTATCATTTTCGATCAAAACCGAGTCCACCGGGTTAATACGGGTCCCACCATGCCGACCGCGATAAAAAATGAGTTTCGGACTATTTTTGTCAAAAACTGGTATTTTTGGGTCAAAAAACCCGGTCCACCGAGTTGATACCCGTATAAAAAAGTTTTTTTGTAATTTAAAATTAATTTTTAGCGGATGAAAAACTTTTTATAATACTGATTTGAATTTTTAATTTTTACCCCTATAAATAAATATTATTATTATTATTTAGTATTATTATATTATTATTTAGTATTATTATATATAATAAGACAAATAGTAATCGGTGGAAGTTTGAAAATTTTAACAATCCGTGAATTGTTAACAATTCATCCGTGAATTGTTGTCTGAATTCATTGGCTATAAATAACCAATGAATTCAAGACAGCAGGGGAGGAAAAAAAGATAAAAAATTCATTCTGCATTTGCAATTGTGAATTCGGAATTACTGTTGGGGTTACGATTTGGGTACTATTCATTTTTTTTATACTTTTTCTGCACCATAGTAAGATATTAATTTTTTTTTAATAAAGTAAAAAATACCAAAAATATCTCAACCGTTAGATCTAATAGTATTTAGATCTGAGCCTTTGATTTCATAGGATACAATAGGCTTTACCACACCAGATTAAAACCCAAATCAATCGCAGCCGTTCAAATAATCTTCCCTTCGATCTGGTTGCGCCACGTCCGCAGGTATACCGAGCACTCGGTACACCGCGCCACACCAGATCGTAGCCCATTCAATCCTGACCGCCGATCAACTTGGAGATCAAACGAATCACAGCTGCACGATCTGTTCATCCGAGATCCAGCGGTTCACAGCCTTCAGACGCACGAGTGCACCATACACGCGTCCACACCCGATTGAAACCCAGAGATTCTCTCTCCTCTCGCCGGCGATTCTCTCTCTCTCCGCGGATCTCCCATTTCCGGCCGTCTCAAGCCGTGAAACCACCACAGAATTGTGAATCGCCTCCCCCTAAGCAAAACCCCGGCCGTTGCACACTTTTTCACCGGCTAATTTGGCCGGAAAAAGGCCGCGACCGACATCGACAAATCGACCTTCAAGTCGTCGATTCTGCCTCCTCAGCCATCAACGGCCAACGATACCACCACCATCAGAATCCTCGTCCTCAGATCTACCAGAATCGACTATCTTTTGGCCGGAACCTCGCCGGAAAATTTCGCGCGTCAACAGTAACCGCGCGTGAGCCACACGCGCCGCCAGTGGCATTTTCGTAAATTTTCGATAAATCCGAGGGTATTTCAGTCTTTTACCTATACAGGGGTACTCAGGTAATTTTCTATGATATTTTATGGTATTTTATGATATTTTTATATATAAATACTTGTAAATTTTTGCATGTGAAAAAAACAAAAAAAAAACAAAAATAAATAACAACGCGGGTTCAACACCCATTTTTATCATATCACTGTTCATAGGTCAAAAGCCCAATTTTCAAGAATTGATATATCTATTTGTGAATGATATCAAAATAATTTTTATTTTATAAAATAAATATTATTTGTCGACACGTCTCTTTTATTTACAGAAAAGGACCGATGTCAAAAAAAAAAAAAATTAAATACCAAATATGGATTATGTCCATTATTATTTATTTTGGTAAATCAGACGTAACTCTCCTTTTTAGGGATAAACGTCGACATTTTAGACAAAGTCTCCTAATTTTAGGGACTGATGTCATTTTTAACGCGTCTCCTATTTTTAGGGACCGACGTTAAATATGTTAAAAATTTACAAATAAGCTCAAAATATAATAGCATTTGAATCAAAATAAGAAAAACACACAAGTAAAGGTAACCTTTCTCTGAAAGGATGTTTTAAGGGTGGTGTCTACCTTCCCTTAATCATAACTAACCCAGTATCCGAATCTCTGGGACCAGTGTCTAAATTTGGATTTCTAGTTCCCTCAAATTACTAGATGGCGACTCCAAATAAAATCTTTATTTCCCCCTAATCAAATAAAAAATTAAATTCCTTTTGTTTTTTTAAAAAAACAAACAAAAAAAAAGGAGTGGAGTCGTCGCCCGACGTCGTGTAACAAAAACTTATATTCATGTGGTGAAGTGCGTCTTTAGGTTTCAAAACAGTCGTGTAGCGACAAATATTAAGTTTATGCCTTTCATTTCATTTCCTTTACTTAGTTAACTTTTATGTTCTTATTTTGTTTATCTATTTTGCTTTCTTTCATTATGTCTAGCTAAGTTAATTATGTCAAGGTGAAAAGGTTACACTAATGGTGTAAGAATAAGTATAATGTAAACTTAATATGGACTTTAATGTTTGATACTAACATGTTTTATATTTGTTATCTTGTTCACTCTTTAATACTTTGCTTGTTAAATGAATAATCTTGATTTATGTTGTATAACACTTGGTACAACAAATGCTTGGCACTTTCATAGCCCATAATGTATGGTATAACCGACACCTGAGCTATGAAAGGAACATGATTTGTTGTTAACATAAGTTATAATCATGAATGCTTGACGAGATTTACAAGTATTAGCATTAATTGAATAAGATGACTAATGTAATCATGTTAACAATATATAATCTGATTGGAACCTCCTTTGTGTGTGGTTTCAATTCAATAATAAGAGTTTATACTATACTTGTTTGATATACCATTAGTGGAACCTCCAACCTTGACATTTGTTACTATTATTGTTTAATCCTTACATTAATATTTCATCTCTAAGTTCTCATCATCATCATCATCTTCTTCTTCTCTTTCTTTATTATTATTATTATTATTATTATTA
>NW_011500080.1:35780-52957 GCF_000495115.2 Populus euphratica
TTATTATTATTATTATTATTATTATTATTATTACTACTACTACTGTATTAGTATTACTACTACTACTACTACTACTACTACTACTATTATTATTATTATTATTATTGTTGTTGTTGTTGTTGTTGTTGTTGTTGTTGTTATTGTTGTTTTATAATTGTTGTTTATAATTTGTACAATTAACCTCCCTGTGGTTCGACCCCGGTCTTGCCGGGTTATTTATTACTTCGACACTCCTGCACTTGGGAGAAGACATCAATCTTTTCGTCGTGTCATAAACCATTTCCACAATTCAAGGTTCTTATTATACTCCAATGTATCTCAATCAATAACATTTCATATTTTCTAACATATAAATCAAAAGAATAATCATGATAACTTTTTTTTAAAAAAAAAAACAAATTATTTGGGCCTTACTGCCCTCACAGGTTTTGTCCTTGGTGATGCGAGATTATTTCTGAGCTTAACGCCCTAAAACACGTACAACATATCAGCAACCAGCACTACTAATAAAGTCTTGGCTCTGAACGCTTACTCTCGATGTGATATAACACAATCCCCCCTACCTTAAGACGAGTTGTCCTCGGCTCTGATACTAAATGTAACAGCTCAGCCCAACATGTTACATATTATCCATTTTGGGTCGTATCGCCTTTACGGTTTTGTTCTTGGTGATGCGAGCTCATTCTAAGTCTAACACCCCAAAACATGTATGACAAGTTAGCAACCAACACTCTTAATAAGGCTAGCTATCAATCTCTCATCCGCAGATAAAGGATATGGCAATCCATCCCCCTTAAGGAGTCCGACGACCTCATCAGCACAACCAGACAGCTGGTAAGGTTAGCTTTGATACCAAATGTAAAAACCCAACCCAACATGTTGTATGCTGTCTACTTTAGGCCTTATCGGCCTCAATGTTTTGTTCTTGATGACATGAGCCTACTTATGAGTCTGACGCCTCAAGAAGCGTATAACATGTTAGCAATCAGCACTACTAATAAAACCCCGACTTTATATGCTCGCTTTTGATATAGGATATCACATAAATAGCATGGTTAAACCACTCCACAAATATTGTGTTTTATTATAGATTGAAATAATAAAATTATGGTTTTATTCTTTGATAAAAAAAAAAAAATCAAATGAAACTAGCCCTAGGGTCAAATAAGGCCTATTTATCATTTTATTTTTGTTAATGGGAAACTTGGTCTTTTCTTAATTTTCTTGCATAGTAGAATTACTTGAATACCCTTGAAAATGGGGGCCTATTTAACGCTTGCCTACGGCGTAAAGATAATTTTTATTTTGTACATTTTAAGTACAGGACAATAACTGAATTATCCTTAAAAATCAAAATTTTCAAAGCATGGTTTTAGGAGCTTTTGCATAATTTCATAAAAGGTTTTTTTTTATAGTAATTACCATGTGGTAAATAAAAAAAAACATTGTTAACATGTGTGTTACACTCGTCAATCGCTAAGCTATCTTCAAGCAACATTTGTTACTAACTTTGGTAGTAAAAAACTTCCTTTTACCATGTCATTGAATTCTATATTGTGTCATCTTTCTCAAAAAGCAGCAACATGTTGATTTCTGCAGAGGATTGTTGCTAGCAATAATATTTTTTTCTCTTTCCTCCTTTAAAATACACATTTCCTATTTAAAATTTTAAGGTAGTTCCCTTAATTGGGCATGTTTCAATGTCAGTTCTTATGCTTTTAATTTGTAATTTTTATCCTAGGTTTTTTGTAAGTTTTCAAAAACAATTTCCATTTCATAATTCAATCTACATTTATCATGTTTTTTTTTTTAATTTTAGTCTTGATTCTTTTTATTTTTTATTTTTTTTACCTCTTTTATAAACTTTCAATTGTTTTCAATTTTATTATTTGATAAAAAAATTAATTTGCTATTTTTTTTTTGACTTAGTCATCATTCTTTTGGTTGTGTCTTCTTTTAATTATTTTGTTAATTTTATTTTTCTTTTCAATTTAACCCTTCAATCCAAAATTATTCATGCTCTCATTTTTCTTTTTTGTGTAAGTTTGATCTTCATACTTTTAATTGCTATTTTTTCTTTTGAATCTTTTTGTATAATTTTTTTTTATTTCATCATTTGATATTTTATGTATTAAAAATTAGGCTTCATAATTTTTTCAGATTTGGTGCTTTTCATCAAATGGCTCGAGTTATGGGATTTCTAAGCTAACACAGGTTGACATCTTTTTTCTTCACTTATTTTTTTTTCATCTCATTACTAAACATTGATTTTTTTGTTTACATGTGATATCCCACATTGAAAGCGAGAGTCCAGAATTAGAGCCTTATTAGCAGTGCTACTTGCTAACATGTTGTACATATTTTGGGGCGTTGGGCTTAGAAGTGGGCTTGCATCACCAAAAACAAAACCATGATAGTGGTGAGGCCCAAAGCAGACAATATACAACATGTTGGGCCGAGCTGTTACATTTAATATTAGAGCCAAGAATGGCTCGTCTTAAGGTAAGGGGGATTGTGATATCCCACATCAGAAACAAGCGTTTAGAGTCAGGGTCTTATTAGTAGTATTGGTTGCTAATATGTTGTATGTATTTTGAGGCGTCTGACTCAAAAGTGAGCTTGCATCACCAAAAACAAAATCTTGAGGACGATAAGGTCCAATACGAATAATATATAGCATGTTGAGCTGAGCTTAGACTAATTGAAATATGCATAAATTTTGAAAAAAAAATAATTGTTAAGACTACAAGAAGTAATTAATTAAGAGATTACATTTTTTTTCTTTACCTTTTTGTATGTAGAGTTTGCCTCTTTACAAATTATAATATATTTATCAGATCCTTTCTGACGATTATCCTCCAAATCCTAGTAAAGGAAATTAAAAAAAAAATTATGATTCATTTAGAAGAAATGAATAAGATATTGTTGAGGGTGAACAATTTTAATAGGTTGTTATTAGAGCATATAAATCGAAATCAAATCATTTCTCCATACGAAGAGGGCATCCCTCACCTTAACCAAGGATATTTAATGAATTTTTTATGTGTACTAGCCCTAAGACTTAAATAGTCAAGGATAAAAGCATACCTTCTTTAACACTAGGTCAACTCTTTGAGATTAAAACATATGCATAATTTATCTTAAAAAATTGTATATTAGGTAGTTTCCTTGAGGAAAACAAATTCTAGTTTTGATAACTTGGTTTCTTTAATTTTATTTAATTAGATAAGGATACTTTGTATGATATTGTTCAGGATGGAGACATAGCATAGCAAAGAAAGTAAATATAGGATTTCTCAAACCTTAATGTTACATCCCTAAATATTGAGAGAACTTTGAACTTACAGGTTTGGAATAAATTTTTAAATGATCACTCTTAATTATTTTAAAAAATAAATTAGATATCCCTATTTATTCTAGTCAAAATCTATGTCTTTATAGGAAAATAATTTTTATAGGAAGTTACATGAAAAATAGAATTCAACTACCATTAGAATTCCTAAGCTAAAAAATAAAAATAAAATAATTGAGGAAAATAAAAAAAGCCTGAATAACAGCTTTTAGACCTAATTTGTCTATGAAAACGCTCTCAACTGATTATAGTTAGCTAATATTTTATAGAAAATGTTTTTGTCTAATCAACATATTTGTTAATTTTGATGATTCTCATAATTAACACGCTTGTAAATGCTATCAACCTCAAGAGAAACACAACTATGTTTCTTTGAACCTTTGACATCTTCAAAGTTGGGCTTATCTGAAAAAAAAAAAAAGGTATGTGTGTTTTTTCTCATTAATTGCAAATTATAAGAAATTAATTATTAATTGGGCCTTAAAAGGATGCAATAGAAAAGAAAATAAATTTAAGCACCAAAATGGAGTAAAAAAGGCAATGAACAATAAATAAATAGTGAAATTAATGCGTGTGCATGAATAGTGAAATGTGCCTTAATGCATAGTAAATTAACATTGATTTCCCTTTCTGTTTTAGACAATATAAACAATATTTCCTATACTACTAGACTATGTCTATATTTTTATTAACTTATAATTTCCTATATAGATTTTTGCCAAGTATATATATATATAATTTTAGAACTTTTCGCTGACTAGCTTCATAAATTCAAGTCGATTATTTGGTGCATTGTTGAGTAAATTACAGGTTTTCTCAACTTTTTGTTTGGTCAGCTCTTCTCTGCAGTCAATATTCAGCAAAAATTGCATGTACAGAATCCATTTAATTACTATTGTTATACTTCAAATAGTCATTCTAATTTATTCTCCAAAAAGAAGAAGAAGAAATTGTTCCTTCATTGATCATTGACGCTTCCTCTTGGTAATTATATAACCAATTCAGCTAACGAACTGATCTATTTTTGTTTTCGTTTTTCTGTTTTCCCAGAAGATCTTAAACTAGCATGAAGGCCGAAGAACAAAGTATGACATCAGGGCTGCCTGACGCTGTAATATTTGTATTCGTGGCTATAATATTCTTGACAGTTTGGTGGTCGATTGTTCGTTGCTTGGAGGATGAAGAAACAAGGCCTGGTACGCCCTAGCTACTAGCACGGCCACGCCCTCACTAGCAGAATCTACAAAAAGAAAAGAAAACAAATACTATGCTCTCCAAGATATCTGACATTGCTCATGGTCAATCGACCCAGAGACCGAATTGGGTTTCTAAAATATTTGATAACTTGTTTACGTTCTCAGCAAATTCTCCGACATCTGTTAGTACTAGACTAGTCCATTAGCATGTACTCTAGTGTATTAATTTTTTTTAAACTGTTAAAAAACAAAAAGTGTAGAGATATTTTTACAATATTTAATATAGCTAACCCAATATAAATTAGTTGATATAATGAATTCAAGAAAAATTGAATGTTGCGTAAAAATATGGATTAATTTGTAAAAAAAAAAAAAAATTAAAAAATAAAAACAATGGTATATTAAATAACCCTAGCCACATACAAGTTTGCTTATGGATTTAACTAGGTCTAATAATTTTTATTTAATCATTTTATAAAAATTAAATGCTCGTAAAATCAAGCATCAATTATAAAATAAATGTTTGTTTGAGATTGTGATAGCCCTTAATAAAATATAAAAAAATCATTCGTAGAATCTATTTCCCAACTAATTAAATATTGATGAATGAAATCAGAAAAAAATAATTTTTTCAGTTATTATTGACATTAAATAAAAAATTAAATTGCCCCTAAAATGGAATTAAACCCCTGAAATCAAGCTTTAATAGTGATTTTTTTAACAAAAAGATAACATTAGACCCAAGTTAAGTGTTTGCATATCAACTTAACTTTGTAAAAAAGAATAAAAAAGGCAATATTAACTTTGATCAATTATAAAATGGATAATCTATAATAATTGAAGAAGGGTGAGAATGAAAATCATTTTGATAAAATAAAATAAAATAAAATAACTATTTGAACTCATACTAATTGATCCGGTGAATATTTTAAATATGGATTAATATTCTAAATTCATAATCCGTGAAATTAAAAACCCGAATTCAATTAAAAATTTTAATTGTCAATCAATTTAATGCTAAATAATAAAATTAAAAAATAAAATATTAAATTAAAAAACTAGCCAAAGAAAAAAAAAGAAAAATCAAATATGAAAAGAAAAAAAATAAAGGGGTGAAATTGAAAAACAAAAAAAATTAAAAAACTATCTATAACAAAAAAAAATCAAAAAAATAAAGAGCAAATCTGATAGAAAAAAATAAAAGAGGATGCAATTAAAAACAAAAGGAAACTTGAGAAATGAATTAAAAAATAAATATAAAAAATTAGGGACAAAATCAAAAGAAAAAAACTTAAAGGGCTGATATGAAAATGTAGAAGGCCAGACACAAATTTCTAGAAGAAAAAAATAAATAAAATAAAACTGATAATGCATTGAAGATCCGGTGAGTACATGCATCGTACAATAATAAAAAAAAGAATAAAATAAAACTGACAATGCATTGAAGATCCGGTGAGTACATGCATCGTACAAAGAAGAAGAAGAAGAAGTTGAGACGAATAGAATAACGCAACATAATTAATTTTTTTATATTTTTACCGCGAGCATTAGGAACTTTTTACTTTTTAAAAAAAAAAACACCACACTACCCTTAGGATCCAAGCATTATTATAAAAATAAAAATAATAATCATTTGCAGTTACAGATTAGCCCCTCAAGTCAAGCAATTACAAATTTAATTATGTTTCATGCATGGTTGGATTTCTGGGTTTTGCTCAGTGCCTTAGTTACAAATTAATCTGACAGGTCAGACGGGTTTAACTGAGCCAATTGCAAATTACAATTCTCGGTTTAATAACTCCTTTTCAGATCCAGTTAGGACTCATATAATTAATTGATTTATTTCTATACTCGTGGAAAACTCATGTCTTCCTGAGCATAGAAATGAGATCATTCTAATTATGTTAATTAGCCTGTATTAATCCTTGGAATACAGGTTGTATTCCAAGACAAACTTGTTTACATAATTATATAAAGGAATAATCCTAAAAAAAAGGGACAAAGAAATCAAGGGAGTGTTTGATTTAACTTTTGTGGTTGAAGTTGTGGTTGGGTACAACCCATTTATGCATAAAACTCAACCACAAAAGTTAATATTTTCTGTTTTTCTTAGCTTTTTTAGTAGGTTCCACATTCAAACTACAAGTTCCACCACTAACACAAACACACACTAAAAGGAGATGAAAGTGTATTTGGTATTGCGGTAGCTATTGTGGTTGTAATTTGAAAAAAAATATTTTATAAAAAGTACTTTTAATTGAGATTGGTTTGAAAAAATGGGTGTTTAGTTAAAACTATGGTTGAAATTGAGATTGAACAAAAAATAGTTTAATGTGTGTTGATTAATAATGCTTTTAAAATTAAGGTTATAAAATAATTTTAAAAAAATACATTATTACAGTTTTTCAAATAAAATACAATTAAAAAATATAAAATAATTTTTATTTTTTATTTTACTGGATCAAACTCGATTCAATACATTTTAAGTTTTGAACTAGACCTGGTTCAGCAAGAAGTGGTCCGACCAGAACAACATGCTACACTGTTTATCTTACATAGTGTTCATAGAATGAATTAATTAGCATGGAATGCTGTGTTCATAGAATGAATTAATTAGCATGGACAGCAGCCCATGCTAATTAATTCATTCTATGAACACTGCACAAGTTCATGCTGTGTTCATCTTGCGTAGTGTTCATGGAATGAATTAATTAGCATGAAAGTGTAGCATGCTATATTGTTTATACTACTTAATTCATTCTAGCAACGATAGGCAGGAACGCAAGAAGTATGAGAGAGGCAGGAACGCAGTAAGAAGCATGAAATTTAAAGAGTGTTTCTCTACGTGTCTACATTTTACTTAAAACTCAGATATAACAATATTTGATAACAAAAAAAATATAAAATATTATTCATAAGTCCCACCCAATTTCATGTTTGAAATGCTAAAAAATAAAAGCAGGTTCTACGTGATTCTCGTTGCTGCACCATGTAGCATCCCTTCATAGTGTTCACTTCAGTGAACAGTGCGCGTGCATTGTTCACTAAAGTGAACAGTGTTTGTTTTTTAATTTTTTTTTGAAAAATCAGCATCCTTCCACACTATTCACTAAAGTGAGCAGCGTGGAGGGATGCTGATTTTTTTAACAGTCTTTTTTATTTTTTTTGAAAAATTAGTTAATATTTTTTTTTCAAAAAATAATAATTTTTTTTAAAAAAATTAGTTTAAGATAAATTAAATTTATTTGTACTGTAATCTTAATTTTATTTCTAATAATATTTTACCTAATTTTATTGCATGTTTAAAAAATCATGAAAACTGTAGTTTTTATCATATGAATTTTATATATAATAAAATTGTAGATAGCTTAATGGAACAATAATTTATATATATATATAAAGTATGATTTATTTCACGATGTAATAGCAATAGTTAAATTTATAATATTTAAATTATAAATTATAAATATTAATATATATTTTTTAAAATTATTTTATAACCTCAATTTCAAAAGCATTCTTAACCAAACACATTAAACTAATTTTTATTAAACCTCAATTTCAATTACAGTTTTAATTAAATATCTATTTTTTTAAAACTAACCTTAACTAAAAATACTTTTTATAAAATAATTTTTTACAAACCATAACCACAATACTAAATATATTTTTCACCTTTAACAAAAAAGCATTTTCAACCCAGATAATAATAGGATCCACGTATAAAAATTACCATTAATTTTATAATCAAACACTTCAATACAACTGTTACGGACTCAACATAACCACGAATGCTCGACCACACGACCTCGAAGACAAGGCTAGGAAAGCTTGAAAAGAAATAATACAAGTGAAGTGAGAGATGGTGATGGGTGAGAAAGTTTCTTATTAGACAAGCGGTGTGTGTATGTGACTATATATATATATATATATATATAAATAAAAGATAACCTCTTTTTTTAATAAAAATTCAATTTTTAAAATTATAGAATATAATAATAATTATTTTTTAAAATATTTTTGACTTCAAAATTATTAAAATAATATTTTTTCACTCCAAAATATAAAAAAGAATTATAGATTTTGATAAGGATATATATATATATATATATATTTGTAGATTTTGATTAATACATATTTATCAATTTTTCATTTTTATCTTCGTTTATTGTTAATAAATTTTAATAACACACATTATTTTTTATTGATTTGATTATATTTGTATATAAACTTTTTTATTTATATTTATATTTTTTTATGTATAAATAAATATACATTAAAAAAAACTTGTATATATAATTATTATTTTTTTAAAAAAAAATACAACCTACCGTGTTGTGCCGGTTGGATGGGTTTGTCTGTGGACATCAAGATCAGAAGTGGTCTCAGCTTATTGCTCCTTTCCATTTGGGCAATAACTAAGCCCAGTAGTACTAATCCTTCTTTATTTATGAATTTCGAATCACATTGCCTAATGCCTCAACCCTTTCTTTATTATTAGGAAGAAGAAGAAGAAATGGGAATGGCAAGTAGGAGTATAGGATTGAAGGAAATAGGAGAAGCATTAAAGAAAGCAAAATCAGGATGGTACTCCCTTCACATGGCAGCTGCGTCTCATGCCATTGCTCAAAGAATCCCATTAGTTGATTTCATTCTTGAAGTCAGAGATGCCCGGGTAATGCTATAATATCATTAACTCCGCACCACGGGCACCACACCACACCACACCAACTGTTTGATGATATGTCTGACTTAATTTGTATATGTACTTTTCTTTTCTTTTAGATTCCTTTGTCATCCCACTGTCAGCTTTTGAGCAACTTCCCGCCTTCCTCTCTTCGCCGTATTATAGTAATGAACAAGACCGACCTTGCTAATCGCTCCCAACTCAAGGATTGGACTAAGTATTTTGAACAACAAAACTGCATTTCTTATGGAGTCAATTCCCATAACAAGGAAAACGTCAATGATGGGGACATTATTTGTTGTTCCGCATCACTTTGCTTACAGTGTGACCTTCTTTGTAGCCAGGAAACCAAGGATGGAGCTTACAGTGTGACATTCTTTGTAGCCAGGAAACCAAGGATGGAGAGTGGAATTTTGGATCAAAGAACTATTTGTGATTGAAATTGATATCTGGGATGTATTCTTTAAATCAGAAAACCCGTTTGACTGACTGCTTCTGGAAACTGTTGCTTGAAAGCTTGTATCCAAAACACTTTTTTTTTTTAATTAATAGGGCATACCATTTTAAGTTTTCAAATACTACTTTGACAACACTTCTGTTTTTTAAGTTTATATAAACTATTTTGGAGCACTGTTTGACATCTGATTCTTATATGTTCACCATGAAAACAATTTTTTCATTGTTTTTTTTCATTCTACTTTTAGAAATACGGTTTAAGAATAAAGGACAGTAACCAAATAGGGCATACAATCCCCACTTTCCCATACTTAACTATTCCTTCCATTTATCTGCATCAAGTTGTCATATTATTATTGAAATTTGCCTCTCATTTTCCAGATTGGTAGCCATCCCAATATTTATGTATTGGATACCCCAGGAATTTTACCTCCCCAGATTCATGACTCTGAAGTCTGCACCAAGCTAGCTTTAACAGGTACAACTATGCAAACCCTTTCATGCCGCCGTGCAAATGAGTGATATGTTTGTCCACTGGTTGCATTAAACTTAAAATTATTATGAAAGCCTCTTGACCAGCTTATCCATATGGTTTTATAAATTAGGATTGTGAGATACTTTTGAATTTTCAAATTTTTCCACAATCTCAGCTGAGGTTTTTATTTCCCTTAAAATAGGAGCAATTGAAAACTTGGTTGGGGAAAAAGAACTTGCTCGATATTTTCTTGCTATTCTCAACACAAGTGATGGATATAAGAAATGGGAAAGGTTATCCACACATGGAAATGACAAATCATTTACAGGGCAGGAAGTAGAAGGCTCAAGTGACTCAAAGTTAAACATGAAACGAAAAAGGCAATATCCCTCCGATCACACTCAGGTATTGGTATTTGGCATCTTCTCTAATTTTATTTGGTTATAAGTTGTCCTTTGATCTTTCTTATTTATTTTTGAAAAAAGAAGAAGCTTATGATGATGTTGTAGTAAATTGAATTGCAAGTGTTCTTCTAGGAAATAATTGAAAGAGAGAGAAGGACTTTGAAGAATTATAAGAAGAATTTGACTGGTGTCGTCCTGAGGACTGATGGAGAAAGCTACTCTAGTTGTAGGAGATTAAAGAACCCAAAATAAATAATAAATAAATAAACAGAGAAAATAATTCGATACAAATAGAGATAACCATTTTCCAAACCTGTACTTTATCAGGATTGCTGTTTGAGTTTCTTTAATTTTTCTTATTCGACTTCTCATACAATAAAAAAATGATCAATCAAGTACATTCATTTTAGAAATACATTCTCAAGGGTCATTCATTTATCCGATGTTTATTAGAAATGGCTAATATAATTTGGTATGCAATTGTGCTGTAAATAGCTTATTTGAATATTTATCCGATGTTTGTTAGAATTGGCTAATATAATTTGGTACGCAATTGTGCTGTAAATAGCTTATTTGAATAAACAGTTATGTGCCTCTATAGAAGGGGGGTCTGAAGATTTGTTGTCTTAACTTTTTCCTTGTTCCTCAAAACTTTTAAAATGTTCATTTTGTTATTATTTTCTTGAGATGATCGTCATAAAAGAACTTGTAGATGTTGAACGATTCATATTCTGAACTTGAAATGCAAAATTGAAGTATCTTTAGACTTTGCCAAAAGATCAATAAGTAGGTGGTAGTCTGCATGGCATGAATCCATGATATCAGTACCAGCTGTAGCCTCGCTTACTGTAAACGTGTAATCTAACAGTAATCCCAGGAAAAGAAAAAAGAAGCAATTGTCCTTCTATCTATGAAAAAAAAAGAAGCAATTGTCCTTCTATCTATGTAAATCAAGCAATTATATGATTAGTTTATGACTTCGTTTCATTTTGTTTCTTCCTATTCTGAGAATGACATTTATTATTCTTATTGTAGGATTTCATGGTGAATAGGGTACGTCGGACTCTGTTTGAATCTATTTCTTGTTTGGATGGAAATGTACAAAATGAGAAGGATTTGGAGGAGCTAATTGAAGTGCAATTCACAGCGTTGAGAGAAGCTTTCCTGGTTTCTTTGGAACCAGTCAACGATTCTCAGACCAAGATTTCAGCTAAGTTGCTCAATCTTTATCGTACTGGGAGGCTTGGACACTACACTTTAGATCCTCTCCCTTTGTAAAGTAAATTTCCCAAGTCTGTATACAGCAACAAGAAACTGTAAAATCAGTTTGGTTGGCTACTCTATGTTGTGTTCAGATCCATTGTTTATGTTCATTCAATCCTCTCTCATTTGTATTTTTTAAAAATGGGGGATCTTGTATCTTGGAAAAATCATGGACATGTGGCAGAAGGTTTGAATGAACATAAAAATTTTGGGTCCTCAGGTCTACCGTTACTGCCGCTTCTGAACTCTGCTTCTGTTTTAACAAGCTCCAGTCTGTGCAGCACCACAATCGTCTCAAACTTCTTCGTATAAACATAATCCTGAACAACTGGCTACCCTGTAATCTCGTCATGATGAAGTAAGCAAGCTACCTGGTTAACCCTGATTTTGGTTTGGATATCCAATTTTCAACAACTTACAGAGATTTCAAGTTTGGTGACAAAATTTCCTGTCTAATCTGCACATAGCTTTGAGCTTGTCTAAACATCTTAAACAAGGCCTGCAAGGTAAAATATCATCTTCATTTAGTGTTCCCATTTAAAAATGTAAGCCCAACAGGGAGCCATGCTAATGCCATGCCAGTCAGTTGTTTGTGAAAGCTGAAAGCTTTGCCACCGGACTTTTTACGCAGCCATTCGTAGAAGTCATCAGCTTTTTTTCTTTTTTTCTTTTTTTTTTTCTTTTTATTGGCAAACAAAACTCTGGTATTTATTTGAGACTTGAGAGAATAAGGTAGCAAGTCTGTCCCTCCCCCATCTGATTGATTAGTTTGAACAAACTGGATTAACATGAACTTTGGAAGCCTACTAACCATCACATCTCTCTTAATTAGTCAATAAACTAATGCTAGTTTTGACTAAATACACGTACTATTACTACTATTATTATTATAATATGAATAAAATGAAAAGATAGATAGGCTGATCCACAATCTACATGGTTGCTCCTGGTGTCCATACCTGCTCGTCCGACCCGACTATTAGCCCACAGAGAGCTGGCAATGACTGAAATTGTTGACGTTTCAATTGACAATACGAACATTAATTTAAAACTTGTTTGTTTTTGTATTTCGTGTTTTTTAAAAAAATTATTTTTTAAAATTAATTTGTTTAGTATTTTTAGATCTTTTATATTAAAAATAATTTTTAAAATATTTTAAAAAATATTTTAATATAAAAATATTTTAAAAAATAATTATTATTATATTCTTAAACGAACTTGATCTCCGGTGTGAATAGGCGGTAGCTTTGACGTCATGGGAGTTTGTGCGGTTCGCAAGAAAGAATTTGAGTCTGGTAATGAAGCTGCTCGGATGCCGTGCTGTCATGTTTACCACCGACATTGTATCACCAGGTGGCCGCAAGAAAGCAATACTTGCTCCTGTTGCCGCTATGAATTAGTAGGCGGTAGGTACCAATGGGCAGAGGGCTGCCACCATATCATCTTAGGGTTATCTAAAACTATATCCTCTTCTCTTCTCTTTTTCTGTCAAGCAGCCCCGGTGGAAAATAATAGCTTCACCTGGCCACGACGTGGTTGTGTGCCCACGGGCCGCAATTTAGTTGTGGGCGACCATGGCAGCAACATGCTTATTTTTCAACTTCTCCTCCGTTCACTTGGCGAGGAAGTAATCTAGTGCGCCAACTTTGTGATGAATACAACCATCACTACTAATTAAATTGCGTCCAGATCTTCATAATCTTTGAATGATTTAAAGAAAGCTGTTCCTTGATCATTACCCTCACAATTACCTGTAGCATTCATGAACCACCCTAGTATAAATTATTGTTATTATTATTATTAAGAATGCACATCCAAATTGGTCCGGTGTGATTTGGTAATAAATTATCATATATATTAATTTTATTAGTTGAATTTAAAAACTCAAGAATTACTATAAATCTCTTATCAAACTTTCCTTTAGGGTTGATATTTTACAATTTATTCAATTTAATTTAAGTGTATTTGGTTTGATGTTAAAAGTTAGAGCACAACATAATATTCATAATACTGATTAAATATTCTATTGGGTTTTTAAACAATAATTATGATGGAAATTTTTTTTACCGGTAGAATCACTAAAGGTGGTAACTTGTTATCGAAAAACATATCATTGGTAATTTCTATTCTCTTGATAATATAATCACCAATGGAATAACTCTATGGAATTTTTTAGGAACTCAGTTTATCAGTAATTTTGTTTGTGATTCAAATTTGGTTAGGTTTTCCATTAGTATTGTATTTAATATTTTTTTAAAATAAAATAAACAAAACATAAAAAAATTTAAAAGAAGAAAACTAAAATAAAAAATCAAAATTTTATTATTAATTTAAAAAATATTATTAAATACAGTTTATCTAATGTACAGAGGCTGGAGGAGAAGGAGAAGATGAAGGTGAATCTTTGTCAACACCAAGTAGACAACAAGGTTGACCACATGTTCTAGTGAGGGTGGAAAACAATTCCTCGTATAATCACCTAAGTTCGATTATCTCAGAACTAAGTTGGGTCATCTTAGCATTAAGTCAAGTTGTTTGAGCTTCATCTTGTTCTCGTCCAATCACCTAGAAAGTCAAAGATTGAGAGCTTTAACCTGATTATGAGGAACCAACGATCGATACACTATGATCTATCTGTATATCCTTGGTTGTAGTGTTTGAAATACTGTAAATTTGATTCTTATAGAGTTCAGTAGACGATCCTACCTCCAGTCATAAATTAGGATCAAGTTCGGAATAGGTCGAATAATTATCCCCATATCTCTCCTGTTATATGTTTCCTAAAAAAAATAGTTGAGAAATTTTAAAAATAATAACTTAAAAAAATTGTTGAAATCCAACTTACTATAAACTTCTAAGCTCAGCTATTTACGAGCTACCACACTCTTTTCCAACAGTTCTTATTTCGTATGTAAGTTTCAGCAAAAAAAGCTCAATCGATCTTAGATTATATATAAGAACCATGACCTGCAAAAAAAATTATTGTTAGTTAAATATTTTTATATAAAACAATAATCTAAAAAAATGTGTGTAATAAAATATATTCCTACCATCCATTCGTATGTGAAATGTACATAATGGATCTGTCGATGTCCATGGCAATTAAACCATAAATTAATTTTCTTGTTCTGGTTCTCTACACTAGATTGTAACTGGTACACTAAATGCTCAAATATCACGTGTTAGATATATACTTCGTAGATAGCCTCCGAAACATATGAAGGTCTGAAATTTCTCTACACGGCCATGTCTTCCCAGCCTAAAAAATCTTCTTTTTTTTCATATTTCTTTGATTTTTTTTGCACCTCATAGTAGAAATCACGCAACCTATAAGGTAAAAAATAAATTATTGGTTAAGATAATGAAAAAATAAAATTTGAGCATTTTTAAAAAATATAATATTTTGAATTTAATCTTATCTAATGAAGTTGTGATTTTCACACCCTCTTCGCAACTGCATTGTCAGCTTCCTCCCACTAAAATTTTTCCTTGTACATCAATTTATAAAATAATTAGTTTATTAAAATTAAAAAATTAATCAAATTAAATTAATAATATTTTTTTGTATATATTAACTTTGAACTTTCCAAACCAAGTATTAATCATTCCATTCGAGATTCTTAAAAACTTAACTCTAATAAAATAAATGCACTTGCATCGACGATTTCATTGTTGATGTTATGGTGCGAGCAATCTTCATATTTATAAACTTGAAATCCTATTCATTCTTGGAAATTAATTATTAAAAAAGTATTCATTGTTGTTTATTTTTAATCATGTAAGGAAAAAATAATAAACTTACATGTTGTAGTTGAGCTTTCACTGAGCAATGTATTTCATAGTATATACTTGCTTCTTACAATAGACACCCACTTTACGAGGTGGCATCATACTCTACAAGTCTACATCGAAAGAGGGTGTTCATGCCTCAAGTGCTTAGTTATAGTTATCAACTAACGACTTAAGGTTATTAAAAATATTTCTAGAATAACTAGTAGTACTCTTCTCCGTATTACTTACTAATGACCTTTCCTTTATGATCTAAACAAATTAAAGCATAAAACAGATAATAATATTTTTAATATATTCTATTTAAAAAAAAAATAGTAGCACCTTTTTTTATATAGAAGACTATCAAAAATTGATTACATGTAAATACATATTAATAAATAAAACCACAAACCAATTGATTTTATTTATAACTAATATTAAAAAAAAATCTCTCATAATTTTCTCATGCTCTGTATACATCCCAACAAATTAAGTGCTTTATATACATCCCAAGAAACTAAGTGATATGCACTTTAAAACTAGCTATATTGTTTTAAAACCATGTTGTCTAACCTAAAACAAACCAAAGTCCACCCGTTTTCACCTTTTTAGCGATCAATCACCTAATTATAAAGGTGATTATAAAGGGGGTATTCCTATTCTTTCCTAAGTTTAATAGTATAACACATAATTTATTCATTAAAAAAAATATTCAAATAAACAGAAGCAAATAATCACCATTCAAGCACCTCATTATAATGGGGATATTTCTGTACTTTCCTATAGTATAACACATAATTTATTCATCAAGAAAACATTATTCAAATAAACAGAAGCAAACAACCAACATTCAACTACCCAGACTCTCTCAACAAACATCGGTTAAAAAAAAAGGGAAGGGCAAGAGGCTTACTTGGAGTGGAGGCTTGGAGGATGAAGACTTGTCTGGCATTGAGGATGGAGTGAGAGGTGAAGAGAATGAGAGGGATGACAGAGAGAAAAAGTTGACAGAGAGAGAAGAGAGGAAGAAGACGAAGAGAGAGAGATTGAAGGGGGGAAGAGAGAAGAAGTAAACAAGAAGAATAAAACACTGTTGACAAATGAAATTAGAGATTCTCATCTTTTATTTTGGGCTTTTTATCAATAAAATTACCAATAAATAATTAAATATTTATTAATTTTTACAGTCCATCGGTAATTCTGTGTTGGTAATTAAACTTAATGAGTAGTGAGGGACTTGTCTTGATACCCTTCTAATTAAGAGTTGAATTTGACATGGATGGTTTGTAGTGGAAGGCGACTGTTTATATCTTTAGACAGTATTTTGTGCAGGTTGGATATGGTTTTTATTGCTCGTTTTGTATGCATTATGAAATTCTAAAGGGCTTTTGGAACGCTAACAGTTCACTTCAGTTTTAGAACACTTCATTTGCGTTCTACCAGGTAATCGCCCTGTGCATCATTTGTGCCTCATGCTTTTTTCATCTTGATATTGCAAGATTCCTTTTCTTGAGAGATGTTGGATTAGGAAGCATGGTGATGTCCCATGAGATTCGCAGACATAGATCATGGC
>NW_011500080.1:57627-62405 GCF_000495115.2 Populus euphratica
CCTGTAAGGCTTTCTGGCATTCGACAATGCACTGTGAAAGCGAGCATGGGTTCAGTTGGATGCTAAATGCACACTCCCCAGATTTTGGATCCAAAACCAAGAACCCTAGCACCGTAAGGACTACAAAACAGAACCCAACTTCACTCATTTGCCTTCCATTTGAAAACTTGCCTGAATCTCGTCTCACTCTTTGTCTACTGTACTCTTTCAGCTAGGTTACAAATTTTGTTGTGGATCAAAGAGGAATCAAGCGTGGATGTGTCATCCGAACCAAATGTATCTATATTGGGTTCATCTTTTAAAATTACCGGTTCAAGTGGTGGCTAAGACTTTACTGTTAGGAATGACTAGATACATTAACTAAAGCTTGCATCACATTAAAAGATGCATTATGTGACTTTGACTTTTTAGTTCTCAATAAGTTTTGTTTAGATTATAAAATTATATATAAATATATCTTTGCTAAAATTAAATTTAAAATGTTTACAGCAAGCTAGCTTAAGTATAAATTGGTGACAAATGCTATATTTGATGTATCTATTTTTTTTGGTATGATCGAGTTTATTTTTCTAGCAATTAACTTGAGGGTGAGTTTTTATCAAGAAGAATGGAATAACATGGGGGTGCTTTCTTTATTACTTTTTGCATAATTATTTTTATTGTATTATTTTTTTAATTATTAAGATATTTGAGGTTTTGAGGAGTTTTAAAATAGTCCAACATGCAGTTTAATAAAACAAATACAATTTTTAATTTAACCATTAAATTAATCTAAAATTTTAATAAAAGCTTATAAGGCTTTATTATCTAGAGGTTTACAATCTCATAATCATAAGAGATTGGTAAGAGCTTCCAATAAAGCACATAAGTTACTTTTAAGGATTTTTTTATTTTCCTTATTTTATTTAGATTTTTTTCTATTTAGAAATACAACCTTATAAGCTATTTTATAAAATTAAAGATTATTATTTAGAATTTTTTTATAAAATATTAGAGATTTTCTTCTTTTTTTTCTTTACGGTGTTAGGGTTATAATTTTAAAGCTTGAAAACCTTAAATTTTATCCACTCTTGATATCATGTCACCCAATCAATACATTGCTATTTTCTATCATGTTTACATTTTAAAGGTCACGAAACTCTTTTGATTTGATTTGATTTAAAAAATATAAAATTATATTTGCAAACAATATTACCACTCTTCTATACTGGGGAAAGAAATCTCCAGAAATCTGTGAATGAATTAGATTTGAACTAAAAGATATAGTTAAAAAAAAGGTCAACTTTGAATTTCCAGGACAAAGACCAACTCCATTTCGATAAAAAAAAAATGTGAGAGTAAAATAATAATTTTAATGATAAAAATATAAAAGTATGGTATTATTCTTAAATTTTTTTTTACCAATATGTGAAACAAAATTGTTGATAATAAATATTAAACAAGTAAATAATTTAGAGGTGTTTGGTATTGTTTTTTATTTTTTCTTTGTTTTTGTTAAAAATAAAAAACTTGTTTGACTTAACTTTTTTTAGTTTCTTCAAATATACTTAATCTCAATACGATAGAAGTTAATAATACTAATATGCATTTTATCTAAAATAGTAAGACATGTTCGGAATCCATTCTTGATTTGAGCCTTTGTACCTTAGGTCAATCATAACTTGACTCGTCCAGCATCGTCAAGTCCTAGTCCAATTATCAGGTACACCAAACATGGTTCATGCTCGACCCTCGAGCTCTTGGGATTCGTTCCTTGCCTAACCATTTAAGATGGCTAAGATCTAGTCTCGATTGTATATCTGGAGCTTCTTGAACCAGGTCTCGACCTGACCCTTAAGCACCCAACACCTATCTTGACCCAATCACCAAGGTCCCTCGGACCTAGTATTGTCGTCGCCTTCAAGAACTAAAGACCTAATCCCAACCCAATTACTAGGGTGGCTTGGATCTAGTTGTAGCCCAACCTTCATGCCCCTATGACTTGATCTTGGTTTGATCTTAGAGGCTTCATAACCGATCCAAATTTTACTCTTAAGCATCTTAAATCCCATCATAATCCGATTTCTAAGCATGTTAGATAGACTTAAACAAATATAGTGACTTGAACTTGAGGATAAATTTTATTAGAAAAAATCTAATAAAAATATAATTTAATAAAAAAAATTATAAAATGATTCCAAATAAAATAAATAGTGATTAAAAAAATTATAAAAAATAAAACTAAAAAATATTTATAAAACTAAGCAACCAGGGCAAACTTCCTAAATTTGATCAAACTTTAAAAACTCGCAACTTTTGAAATCCAAGATACGGATTTTAAGCTAATGTAAAAATATCAATTTTAAAAACTTGTCGAAAACAAAAATTAAAAAGCAATTAAAAGAGTAGAGATTAAATTTGATAGGAAAAAAATAAAAAAAACATGGATCAAATTTAAAAGATAAAAAAATAGTAGGGTAAAATTTAAAAAGTCACACTAATTTTATAGATTATTCAAAATTAAAATAATAATAATAATAATAATAAAGAAAATTGACCAAATCTAAAGAACCAACAAGTTAAATGGTTGTTTTTTAATATTTAATGGGTTGTCATAAAAATCTAAATAGAAAAAAAGAGAAGAAAAAAAAATCACTTACATCAAACTGTTATGAATTATGGCATATGTAAACTAGCATATGATCTTCGGTAAAACTGCCATATAAGTGCCCCCGTCCGCCTCTTTAGTTCATTTTCTCTTCTTCAAACTTCTTCACCTTTCTTTTCCTCTTCGTTCCGATCTCCTTTCTTCATCGGCGATATCAAGCTTTTTTTGTGGTGAATCTCCATCAATTGAAAAGGTTAGTGTTTCTTCTTTTTCATTTTACTTTAATGGTTTTTTTTGCTATTTTTTTGTTTTGGTGTATTTTTTGTAATGTAGATAAAATCCGTAGTTCTTGTTTGCATAATTCATTGCTAAAGTCTATAGTTTTTTTTAATTTTTTGAATATTTTTTATTGTTGTTTTGACATAATTATTATTAGTTAATTTGTTGAATATTTATTGTTAATGTTGAATTTATCTTAGGATTAGTAATTGAGTATGTTGGAATAATTATTAATCTTACTTTATTATTGCATGATTTAGGTTTAATTTTTTCGATTTATTTTGATTGTTATTCTAGAGTTTTTTTTTAATTTATTGTTTTGTTGTATTGGTATAATTATTGAATAATTTGTGGAATTGTAATTTTTAATGTTGAATTTACCTTAGGATTAGGAATTGAATATGTTGGAATAATTAGTTTAGATTGGGTAAATTGGTTGTAGCTATTGTTAATATGTGTAAGTTTGTGGATTTGGGTAGTATCCAGTATAGGGGAGGTGCTGTCGAAATTTTTTTTTTTAACATTTGAATTTAATTATATAATTATTTGTATAAAATTATGTAGATGCGTAGATCAAAAACTAGAGCTGGTCGCTCACGTAAAGTTGTGGCTAGTTCGTCTAGCAGCGATGGGGATATCTCCTTAGGTGCCTCTGAAGAAGAGGCACCTACACCACCTGCGCCATCTACCGAAGCTGCCTCTTCCAGCGCTACTTCACAGCGCAGAGACGGCGTGCCTTCGCAGCGGAATCAATTTACCCGCCAGTACGAGGCAGAATGGAAGGATGACCTTTCAATGTAAGTTTGTTAAGGTTTTAGTTTTTTTCTTTTTTATATTACAACATAATTTATGAAATAATCATTATTGAATTTATTTCATTTATTTCCAGGTTCACAAACATTTAAGCCGCCTGAGTAATATCATCGGCATTTAAATCATCGATGGAGATTCCATTGTTTCAGTGGAGTCAGATATCAAAGCATCCTGAATATGATGATAACTTGTTTTTTTTTCTTTTTTCAGGAGACCTATAATAATCGGTTGAGGGAGAGATATGGAGATGATATTTTGAACCATCCAAAATTCAATCCGGATTTGTGGATGGAGGCTGGCTCCTTAGGTGGACCCGATAAAAATCGGGTTTACAGGCTCTCTAACACTCCGGCCAATAACTTGCGGTCGACCCGTAGTGTTTCAACCGTTAGGAGCTCCTAATCAATATCGAACTCCAAATCTAAGGAATTCGAGGCCTTGCAGCAACATAAGGCTCAGCTCACCGAGAAATATGACCACCTATCAGCGAAGTACGTGCACCTCAAACGTCTCAAGAGCAACAAAAAGCGGCTTATGAACAGCTCCGTGAAATGGTTATGAACATAGCAAATAGTGGAACATGTGCGCCTAATCCTTTTTGGCCGTATAACCACCAGCCTTCTCCAGGATCTCCTCCTCCTCCTCTAGCTCCACCTTTATATTAATTTGTAATAAACATTATTTAACATTAAAAATTCATTTAATATTTTTTTTGAAACATATTCAGTTTGTAATGAATATTATTTAACTTTTTTTTTTCTTTAATATAAATTTTATTTGCATAATAGATTTGTATTACAATTAATTTACACAGTTTTATATTATATATCCTAAATAATTTTTTGAAAACAAATTTAAAAAAAAATAATTACCAATGATTTCATACACTCACCGATCGCATTGCCAATGAAATTACTTCGTTGGCATTTAACAGTGGCTGCCACACTTACTAATGTA
The DNA here is from genome assembly GCF_000495115.2 of Populus euphratica. Lineage (NCBI taxonomy): Eukaryota > Viridiplantae > Streptophyta > Magnoliopsida > Malpighiales > Salicaceae > Populus > Populus euphratica. The sequence goes on from NW_011500080.1 coordinate 62,264, forward strand.
CAGACGGATATATTCGGTCGGTATTTCATATACTCACCGACCGACTTACCGACGGACAAACTCCATCGGAATTTGATAGTAGCTGCCACATTTATCGACAAATTTATAGACGGGTGTATTCGGTCGGTATTTCATACACCCA
>NW_011500080.1:62568-109219 GCF_000495115.2 Populus euphratica
ATCCGTCGGTATATTCAAGCGGGAATCCTTTTTTTTTTTGCGGGCAAATTCTGTCTGTAAAATCATCGCCAAATGATTTTTTTTTGTTTTTCCGACCGATATAACGATGAAATGTTGAATCACCAACAAAAGGTAACCCGATAGACGTAATTAATTTAAAAAATAAGTAAAAACAAAAATAAAATAGTAATAAAAAAACATGGATCAAATTTAAAAGATAAAAAAAAAAGTAGGGTAAAATTTAAAAATACACGTTAATTTTATAGATTATTAAAAATTAAAATAATAATAATAATAACAATAATAATAATAAAAAAATTGACCAAATCTAAAGAACCAACAAGTTAAATGGTTGTTTTTTAATGTTTAAGGGATTGTCATCAAAATCTAAATAGAAAGAGAGAAGAGGAAAAAAAAACACTTATACCAAACTATTATGAATTGTAGCACATGCACAGTCTCATTAGGTAGAAGACATTAAGACCTTCCGCTTTAAAAATATAGTGTTTAATAGTTGGATGACTTCACATAATAACACGAGAGTCATCAATATATTGACACGTACAAAACACATATTATTTTTTAAATTATATTTAATAAATATAATTTACAGTAATACCTCTTGGTATTCTTGAAATTTATATTAAAAACAAAGTAAAATAACAAAAAAAGCTATTGAATGAAAGTTTAATTGGTTTTGTTTTCAAGAATATCAAAATAATTATATTATTTTATAAAAAATAAAAATATAAAAATGCCCGTGAGTATTATACATTGAATTATTTTATTTAATGATTAAGTAAGTAATTTTATATAACATTCAGATACAAAATAACCAAAGTAACACCACACAACTTTCAAAAAATATTTATATCATAGTCAAAATACCTCTGTTTCCCCAAAACCGAAGCTAAGTTAAGAGGTTAAATAATGGAGGGAAAATATAATAATTACAGCATTACAACAATAGAATATCCCGAGACACCATAACTTCACGATCAACTTTGGTTTTTTCCAAATAATAAAATTTGACAAGCCACCTGTGAGTTGTGTTTGCCACCGTTACCATGCCAATGCAAAAGCTGAGCACACGTAATGTCGGAACACAAGACACCTGTTCGTGGTCGGTTGCTTTTGCCTCTTCTCTCTTCGCTTTCTCCTATAAAACTAAACCAGATAAGCAAAAGAGAGAGTGGTTTCGATGCTACTTTCTTCAATCGAGATGAGCAAACAGGCTGCGCTTAAAAAGGCCAAGGAGCTTGCTTCCTCTGCTCCTGTCGTTGTTTTCAGGTTTTATTACCATCATAATTTACAATTACAAAACTCTTTGTTTATATCTCTTGATGGTTATGGTGTGATTTAAGATATGGCTACTTGTTATTTTTTTTGCAGTTATATTTTATCTTTCTGTGTTTGTTTTTCTTTTTCCTTTTCTTTTCTTTTTTTTACCTTTTTATTATGATTTGTGAGCTTTTTCTTCACGCAGCAAAACCTATTGCGGTTATTGTAATAGGGTGAAGCAGTTGCTGACACAGGTGGGAGCAACTTACAAGGTCATTGAACTGGATGAGCTAAGTAAGATTACTGTGTTTTTCTTGTCCTTTTCTTTTTCTTTTTAATTTTGCTATAGCTTCTTGTTTGATCCTTTGTTCCAGTTGTTATTTGTTTTTTTGATGAAAATATTAGTTTTCATATTTCATATTTGATTTTACAACCAAAAAAAACAAGTTTCTTTTACATCGAATACGTACGAGTAAGAATCTTCTGTTCAAAAGGTGGTGGATACGAACTTCAATCAGTACTAGGCCACTGGACTGGGCAAAGTACAGTACCTAATGTGTTCATTGAAGGGAAACACATTGGTGGTTGTGACTGTGAGTTTTTTTCCCTTGTTGTTACTTGCCTCTCTAATTTCCATGGCCTCAGTTAATATGACGAAAAATCCATTAACGATCATATCTTTTTCAATGCACTTCCACTTTTGCTGTTGTAGCTGTCCTGGAGAAGCACAAAAACAACCAACTCTTGCCACTTCTCAATGATGCTGGTGCTGTTGCTATCAACTCTGCCCAGCTTTGATTAAACATCTGTGAGACTAGATGAATCTTGTGCTAAAAGATGGAAAAACGTTTCCCACATTACCAATGTACCTCAATTCCAATCGGGGACGAAACTAAATAGAGTGTAGCATCAATAATGTTAGTATTTAATATGGGGTGATGCTTTTGTCTTGTTGTGGCTTTTGTCTTGCTGTGTTTTGATTTCTGCTGCTTCTGGATTTGTGGTTCCTCCTGGATCAAAACAGAAAATAAAATTTACTTTTTGGTGGTGCTGTGGATGGTGGCATCAGACAAAAATCTATCGTGCAATGATATTTAGATGAATATTCCCGAGAACTTGTTATGTAGCCTGGCAACTTTGTCATTGAAGTTCAGAAATAATTGATTAATATTTAAAAATATATTTTTATCAGGGTTTTATATTATTATTTTACATTTGAAATATTAATAACTCCTTAATTAAAGTATGTTTTATAATAACGTATCTAATAATATAAAAGATACCTTTAATTTATAGTAAATGTTCATTTTAAATGCAGGCTTATCACATAAATAAAAGGATTGATTGATAAATTTAAGAACTGGAATTAAAAGGACAAAGAGATGACCAAACTTAGAAAAGAAATGCCGGTGCAATCCAAACCAGAACATTGTTTGGTAATTGGGTTATATCTAGAGTTGTAAATCTCATATTTAGATCTACTTTATATGGATGGAAAGGTAGGACATAGGCCTACAACTTTCATATGGACCCCAAGATCTAAAAAGGTCATTTTCAAGTCCAAATTGTAGCAACAACAAAGAAGTCCGAATCTATCTTCTAGCCCGAGCACTGTTCAATGTTTGGCCTATATTTGGAGTTCTAGAAGTCCAAATGACCTGAATTTTTTATACAAGAAAGTTGAGACAATTTCCTACCACTTTTATGTTTTCAAGTGGCTCTAATTTTGACGTTATCAATGACGTTTTGGACAGACAAGAGAAGATAAGGATTGTCACCAAGTCAAAAGTTGGACACCAACTTATCAATTAGTCATCAAATCAATAGCTCCCAATTTTGGCCTATAAAAGGAGGCATTTGCCATGCATTTAGGCATCTTGATTTCCAGATCAAGATCATGCTCTTCCTTTCTCTCTTTGTATTTTTTGTAATGTTTATGCTTTGCTTTCATTAATATTAAGTTTATGCCTTTCATTTCCTTTCCTTTACTTAGTTAACTTTTATGTTCTTATTTTGTTTATCTATTTTGCTTTCTTTCATTATGTCTTATTTATGTTCTTATTTTGTTTATTTATTTTTCTTTCTTTCATTATGTCTAGCTAAGTTTTTTATGTTAAGATGAAAATGTTACACTAATGGTGTAAGAATAAATATAGTGTAAACTTAATATGGACTTTAATGTTTGATACTAACATATTTTATATTTGTTATCTTATTTACTCTTTAATACTTTGCTTGTTAAATTACTAATCTTGATCTATGTTGTATAACAATTGGTATAACAAATATTTGGTACTTTCATAACTCATACTATATGGTATAACTGACACCTGAGCTATGAAAAAAATTTGATTTGTTGTTAACATAAATTATAATCATAAATGTTTGACGAGATTTACAAGTATTAGCATTAATCGAATAAGATGACTAATGTAGTCATGTTAACAATCTATAATCAGATTGAAACCTCCTTTGTGTGTGATTTCCAATTAAATAATAAAAGTTTATATTATACTTGTTTGACATACCATTAATGGATCCTCTAATCTTGACATTTGTTATTATCATTATTTAATCCTTACATTAATATTCGATCTCAAAGTTCTCATTATCTTTTTCTTCTTCTCCTTCTCCTTCTTTATTATTGTTGTTGTTGTTGTTATTATTGTATTATTATTATTTGTAATTTATACAATTAACCTCCCTGTGATTCGACCCCAGTCTTGCCGGATTCCAGTCTTGCCGGATTATTTATTACTTCAACACTCCTGTACTTAGAAGAAAACATCAATCTTTTAATCATGTCAACAACCTTATCAAAATAGATTAACAGTCACTATCCCATGGATTCTTATATCTGACTAGCTCAAGTCACACACTAACTCTTGACAATTCCCTAAAAAGAAAAGAAAAAAAAAAAGCTATCATTTAAATTAATGGGAGCATAATCTGTATATGAAACTTCCCCAAGCTAAAAACAACACATTGTAACGAGCCATTTAAGTTTTGGCTGTGTAAACATTTCTGCACTAAGATGAATCGCAAGGATATTTATTTTGTTTTATTCACTGTTGAATTGCGAATGATGTGCCCGTATCAAGGTTTTTGTTCTTCCCATCTTCAACTGCTTAAGCTTGGGTAAAATTTCAGGCGACCTAAGCAACAGAATCTTCTTTCACTTTCTGCAGTTGTCAACCAGGGGGGATATGAGACAATTGGCAAAAGTTAAATTCTAAAATTCCCACCAATTCTAAACTACGTGCCACTTACATTAGACATCTCTATCCATAAATTAAGTGTATTAAGAGCTTTCCCTGATAATTGCGTCTCTCGAGCCATAACCACTCCCTCTGCTAAGCTACTAGAGCAACCACTGACAAAGAGAGCAGCTGCTGCATTTAGGATCTGAAAAATTATTATGGCATGAGAACTTAATTCACAATACTTGTTCCTTCTACCACAGGTGCATATGCAAAAAGATAAAGAACTGACTTGAAACAAAACACACAATCAAAGAAACTCACAATGGCATCAGCAATGGCGCCTTTCTCCCCCGACAGTACACGTCTTAAAGCATCTGCATTATAATAAGGGCCTCCACCTTGCAAGTCCAATAGTGTACAGCGCGGAATGCCAAAGTCCACTATCAAATGCACATTTTTGTATCAGCGATTTAAGCAATCAGAGACATCTTGGAAAACCTCCTTAATATGGAATAACTAACATGCAGTTGCTCTCCAATATAAGGCAAACCAACAAATTTATCGAAAAAACAGAGAGGCTGAACAAAATACAAGCTTGTGATGATCTCACATGGATCGAATGAAAATTTTGATATCTTCTCGGGGTTGACTTCAAGGACAACTCCAGGTCCTGCTTTCATATCATTATCAGAATATGAGACTTAAGCATGCGAATGTGGAATAACCAATGGCAGCCAAAGATAGCTTACATATCCCTTGCTGGAATAATGATATTTATTTAATGGAGGAAATCTTACCAATGGGACTCATTTCATCCAAGCCCTCTGAATGAACAACCAATGCTCTCTTCATGCCAAAGCGTTGCAATGCTTTGGCCATTTTCAGCACCTACGCAAGAACATAATAGGCAGTATGAATTAAAGGGAGATGTTCAGGTACTGCACAACCAAGCCCCCAATCCCCCAAGCAACATATCTCATGTGTTCATATACGGGTATCAATATAACAAGAGAGAGAGCGAGAGAGAGAGAGAAAGAGAGAGGCATTTTGCAAAACAAAGCCACTAAATACTTCACCCGTGTTTCTTGATACCCCTGTAGTTTCTATGTAAACTAAGTTAGCGGTATCAAGTTACAACTATGGAAAATCAAGGACAGTGCTATCAAAACACATCTGAAACCACAGATATAACAATTGCATCAAATCAGTATCTTAGGATCTTTGAGTTCAGTAATTAAACTGAATAACCTTAGGATACCTAAGAATAAATTGTAATCTTTTCCACATAATGATGACCGATAAGCAAAATTTGTTGGATAGATGATTAAATGCCACAGTTGTTACGGTTCATTATACAGCAACTCACCAAATCTTCATGGAATACACCAACAACAGCAAAGGGAACACTTGCAGGATTCAGCATAGGACCCAGTATGTTGAAGATGGTTTTGATTTTCAATTTCTTCCTTACAGGGCTGACAATCTTCATTGCAGGATGGTATTTTGGCGACATCATGAAGCCAATTCCTGCTTCATTCACACATCTTGATACCCCCTAATATCATAAAAATTGAGATTAAGCTAAATTACATGCATAGAACATGTGAATGGAATTGCATATGAATTGACATATATCTGCCTAAGCTGTGGATTATGGTTTATTATTGGAACAGCAACAAAAAGAACACAATTGGCATTATGGAAGTGACATGCCATATGAGTTTTGCTTGATGAGTCACAGTTGACAAAGTAATCCAACATGATTTGTATCATAGAAAATTTCCAGAATTTAAGAAAAAACAGAACATTAAAGTAAGAATCAAAGACGCACTATTTTCATGCCTCTGTAAATGAATATGGGCCATATAGCATATTCATTTATCAAGAAAGCTGATTGTTCATTCCAGAGCTAGATGAGACCCCCAAAGAAAGAAATACTGTTCCAAAAGCTCAAGAGTTCACCAACAAACTGTACAATAATAGGTTTCATCGGAAGAAAGACAAGGACCATGCCCTCAAGTGAATCGTTCTAAAATTCAAATAACAAAAGGAAATGAGTCAGCCTACTTAAGGCTCTAATGTACTAAAGAATGCACGATGGATCAACTGGCAACTTATAGTTTTGGTGGCCCAACTTCCAAATTAATGCTATTCGGTTAACAACTCGAGTAATGATGGAATGGGAGGAGGAGAGTAGTAGCGTGATTATAAAAATATGGTAAACACAAGCTTAATAGAGATCGGTACTCAGTTATATTATCTTATAGCATTGACAAATTGTTCTTTAAAGACCACTTTTATGCCCACAACCACTTCAAAAAACACACTGGTAAGAAAACAAACAAGCTATCCTAGAACCAAACAGCCATTAATGACTTGCATCAAAGGTGAACCTACCTCTGGGTCCAGGTCAATTACTACCCCAAGTTCTTCCAATACGTCAGCACTTCCACATGCTGAAGAACTTGATCTATTCCCTTGCTGCAAAGCAAGCAGTATCATTTAGCGCATCACATGAAATAAATCATGTGACACGGTCCATGAATTTTAAGCATAATTTCGAGGAAAATAAATTCTGACCTTGGCTACTTTAGCACCACAAGCAGCTGCAAGTATTGAAGCTCCTGTAGAAATGTTAACGGTGTTTGCACCATCACCACCCGTTCCAACAATATCCACAGCATCAACCAACCCTTCCACCTTCCTGGCATGCTTGAACATTGCCCTTGCCAATCCAACAACCTAATAGCATCAACAACCCAGGGTAATCATTATTTTCTTCTAATTATAACAGCATATTCCCATTAACAATAGTTTACTGCTCAAGTTAAACTATCATGTCTAAACATTATATTCCTTACATCTAAAGAAGGAGCCATGTGGAATATGCTAGCCTTACTTGTGAAAGGAATAAATGCACTAAACTAAAAGATTTCTAACGAGATGTAAATGTTCCTTGCCTCTTCAAAAGTCTCTCCCTTGGCTCTCAGCAATACCAAGAAAGCACTGATCAAGGCTTCACTAGCATCATCAAGTAAATAATCTAATGATGCTTCAGCCTCAGATTCTGACAAATCCACCTTATTAATCAAAGATTCAATCAACTGCAAAAAAAAAAGGGCAAACCCAAAAGAAAAATCACAAAAGAAATTAAAATAAATAAACAAATTTTAAAATAACCAGAAATTAAAAAATAAATATATAAATGTGAAAGACAGACCTCATTGAATGCAGGTACAGTGGAAGCTGAATTTTCAGAAATAGTAGGTAGTGAAGCAGACACCAAACTCGCACCTTTTCTGCTTCTACCTCCACTGACATTTCTGATTATGTTACTTTGCTTCGCGTAATAACTTGGTCGAGCCCAGAAGCAGCAGTTTTTGTCTTCAAAATCGAGAACTGGCGATTTGGACCGCTGAGATATCAAAGAAAGAGAAGCTGCAGACAAATTCGCCGCCATTGCTGCCTCTAAAAACCAAAATAACAAAAACCCAATTCGTCAAAAACAATAAAAACAAGAATTTACATCTTGAAATCAAGAAAAGGTAAGATCTTTTGAATTGAAATTTGGAATTGGTTTTATAAGGGGAACGGTCGTTGCTTTTTCCAAGATTAACAGCTGCCTGTCATAAAGAGTATGAACCCACTCTTGCCTTGAGACCAGGAGAAATCGTCTCTTGTAAATCCTTGATTGAAAACGAACAAGAAAGACTCTTTCTTTTGCAGTAAAACAGACTTGAACTCAATGCAGCAGAGAGAGAGAGAGAGAGAGAGAGAACACAGTCCAATAAAGGTTTCAGGTTTGGACAAGAACTGGGTGTTTTTTATTGTTTAGTATGCCATGAGAAGGATAGATTTGTTTACAATATATATTAGTATAGTACTGTACTCATAGGTTGTTTTCTGGGTTTTAAGATTGAAATGTTAATGGGCACCAAACACGACAGTATCCAGTTTCACCACCAGCGATCCACAGCCAATTTTACAAACATATGAACATGCTTTACAAGCAAGGCGATATACCTTACAGGGAGAAAAATGGTGGCTTCCAATTAGAATAGGTTAGGTGATTTCATATTACCATACCATTTTGGATACATGAAGGTTCACCCGTAAAAAGTGGGAATTCACGTCCATAAAAGGTAAGAAAGTGGCGGAGAGTTGAAGGAAAAGACACCAAGGGCTAACTACAAATCAGTCTCCAATATTAGTTCTCAGGCTTCAAGATCCTGCTAATTTCTCCCCATACTTATTTACGTCTAACAACTCATCCTTATAAGTTTTCTTGCCATAAAATTGAGTTTGCTAAGCTCTCTTTTATAAATTAACTAAACAACTAAATCAACTGTTTTTCTTTGTCAGCATCACTATTCATGTAAATAGTAAAGTTTCTCGTGCTCCTAAATAATTTTTTTTATTTTCATTAATTTTTAAAAGAAATTTTCCATGTAATTGTTTTTTTAATCCTTTTGTGACATAATTTCATGAGATAAAGTTTTAAGTTGTAGTAAAAATATAAAATAAAAGAAACTACAATATACAACATAGAAAAATTATATAGTTAATCTCAAAGTTTTAAAATTTTTTATTTTAGTTTAAAAATTTATTTTATTTATTTTTTAATCTCTTGATTTAAGAGAAAAAAGAAAAACTCACTAAAAATAATTAAAAAAATATCAAATAACCATATTCTTGTCACTAAAAAAAATCTTTATGTCAATACATTTCTCTTCTTAATAAGAATTCAATTAAGATGATTTCTCTCTCTAAACATGACTATAAAAGTAAATTAAGTTCTTTCTGATTTATTTTTATTTAGCTAGTTTTTATTTTTTTAGAGTAATTTTGTGGTATTTTAGATTTATCAAGTGTTTCTTGAGAATTATATAGTATTTTCAAGTAAAAACTAGTTGAAATGAATTTTTAGAATCCAAAAAGATAGATTCTATTTTTCAATTGCCTAAGATGACAAAAAAAAAACAGATAAATAACCTATCATCCGCTTTAAAAAATAATACATGGGTATACACATTACCGCTCCTAAAAGAAAATAACCCTGGAGCGAGCATAAGCTTTATCATTTAGGTTGAATGTAAAAACCAGAGACATCATTACTTAGCTTTTATATATATTTTTTAATTTTTATCCTTTTTTACTAATTGTTTCTATTTAAATATTGGTTCATGTCATCTCTTTTATTTTTTAAACAATTTGAATTAATTTTTCTTAAATAGTGATTGATATTTTTATAATTTTTTTAGTCTCATGATACTTCAAAAAATTATTATTAGTAACAATATTTATCCACTGAAATAAAATAATTGAAATTTGTTAAAATAAAAAGGACATTCCATATAAAACATTTGCATATGCATTTATTTTTTTTTCTCTATTATGAAGATTAGTTTTATTTTTTAATATTTAATTAGCATTGACCACTTTTTTATTAGTTTTTATATTTCTTAATTAATTTTATAAAGAATAAAAAAATAAGATGCATACACTTTTATAAATTATCAAAACAAATGATCAATCTATAATTTCTTTTAAATGATCAATTTTTAATTTCTCGCGTATCACGTGGAATCATTGGAATTTAAAACGCTAATTACATTTTTATTTTTATTTTTTCCATTCTGAGTCAGGTGATGTTCAAACCAGGCATTTTAATAAATAATTTGTATACATCCCATCTAATCACTATTTGTTCAAATATAGTTGGTTTTTTTATTCCTTGAAAATAAAAAAGTTAATTATTTCCGTTGTAGATGATGCTAGGCATCAGTCCACACTATACTACACTACAGATCTATATTTTTTTTTCTGAAAAAATGATATTAAGTTATGCTAACAATCTGTACTTTATTTGTGAAAAATGATGTTTTGGTGAGGTAAATGTATTTTTAAAAAATAAAAGAAATTAATGATTTGATTTATAACATAAATTGAGATTAATGAGATGTTTTTATTTTAATTAGATAGTAAAAGAAGAGGCAATAATATTAATTGGATTTTTTTTCAAAAAAATATTATGATGCCTTGACAAAAAAAAGTGGGAAGCATGAAATTTGATAAAAAAAAAAAAAAGATGAGAAATTCGAACCAGGTCAACAAATATGGGAGAACATAATGGCAAAAAAAATAAAAAAAAAATAATAATTAAAAATAATAATTAAAAAAATAAAAATAAATAATAAAATAAATAACAAATTAGAAGGTAACTAAATGTTTTTAGATTGGAGAGTTTATTTAAAAAGAAAAAAACTCAAGCAAAAGAAAAAAAAATGAGAAAAAAATTAAAAAAATAACTCATCATAAACTTGGATTGAATGGTAAGATTAAAAATCAAGTAAAACTTTTATAAAAAGGATTAAAAAAAATAAATAAAAAATATAAAGAATAAGAACCAAATAAAAACATACATGAAAATTGAAATTAAAGAACTAAATAAAAAAAATAAAACTTATTCAAAAGAATAATGAAAAAATATTTATAAGAAAAAACGATGTAGTTTTGATGGGAGAGTTAAATTAAAAAAAATTAATATATAGAACACATTATTGGAAGGTTATTTTGGTTATTATCATTATCATTATTATAATTATTACTATTATTATTACCATCATCATAATTATTAATATCACTATTATTATTGTTGTTATTACTATTATTACAACTATTACTACTATCATTATTATTATCATAATAAACTATTATTATTATCCCAATTATTAATATTATTATCATTATTACTATTATTACTATAGTACTCACTAAAAATATTACTGTTATAATTACCATTACTATTATTGTTGTTGTTATTATTATAATTATTATTGCTCCAACCATTACTATAATTATTATCATTACTATTATTGATGTCATGACTATCATTATTGTTATTATTATTATTGTTGCTGTTATGATTATTATTTTGATTATGATCACAATTATTAATATTATATTCACAATCATAATAAACTATTATTGTTGTTGTTAATAATAGTAGTAATAATAATATACACAACTTTTCATTCACACCCTAATACTCCTTCATATAAATAAAAATTGTTTATTCATAATAAAATTCAAAGCATAGCTTATCCTAGTTTTCTTACATGTAGTGCTTTTTGAGCTGACATATAAAATTGTCCTTTTGAACCTAGATCTTGAAATCTCGAGTCAACAAGGTTAGATTTTTATTATGATAATTCTTTGTATATAGGCGTTAATCTTGTTTTTCTTAATGATTTATTGACTTGACCTCTTCTTAAGGCCTTTGTATGTGAATCCACAATATTATCCTTTAATTTTACATAATCAATACAGATAATCACATTTGAGAGAAAATACATAACAATATTAGGTCTTTCATATATATATATATATATATATATATATCAAGACTTACTGTTATATATACTCTTTTTTTACCCTACCAATTATAGATTGGCTATCACAATATATGTATATAGTTGGCATAGATTTTGGCTAACTTGGAATATCCTCTTAAAAGTTTTGAAATCATTTTGCTTCTTCACCAGTTTTGTTTAAAACTATAAACTCAAGCTTCTATAGTAGATTTAGCTATGCAAGTTTATTTAGAGGATTTTTAAGAGATTGCAACTCCTCTAATAATAAAGATAAATCTATTTATGGATTTGAAATCTTTAGTATTAGATATTCAATTAGCATCACTATACCTTTTAAGTATAGTTGAATTTCTTGTGTAATGCAATTCATATGATAGCATGTATCTTAGATATACAAGAACCTTTATAATGGCTTTCTAATGATCCTTACATGAGGTATTTGTATATCTACTTAGTTTGTTAATTGTGTATATTATGTATGGTCTAAATGTAGTTCATAAAAATCCTAGATTACTTTCTAATGGTTCTTGAATATTTGAGATATTGCATCACTAATATTATTGGATAAATGTAGGCTTACATCATCAACTAGTGTCTTGACTATATTGTTCTCAAATTTATCAAGAATCTTCTTAATGCAATGACATCAAAATAATATTAAGCCATCATATATTTAATAAATTCTTATTCCTAAAATCACATATATTACATCTATATTTTTCATGTCAAATTTATCAGTCAATATTTCCTTAATGGTCTTAATAATATTAGTATTATTGTTAAAAATTAGCATATTATCTATATATAAACAAACTATGACATATATTGTATTTGTTTTTTTTTCCACATAAACACATCTATCACATTTATTGATGTTAAAATCACTTGATAGCATTATGTTATCAAATTCCTCATGCCATAATTTTAGTGTTTATTTCAAACTATACAATAATTTAACAAGCTTACACACCATTATTTCTTGTTCTAGAAACTTAAATCCTTTATATTGCTCCATATAGATTTTTTTCATCTAAGTTTACATTTAGAAAAATAATTTTAACATTTATTTGGTGTATCTCAAGATTGTTAAGGGCAATTATAACAATTAACATATGAATGGATATTATTCTTGTAATTGGTGAGCATGTATCAAAGTAGTCCAAGCTTTCATTTTGCTTGTAACCTTTTACTACGAGTTTGCCATTATATTTATTACTAGATCTATCAACCTTCATCTTTATTTAGAATATCCTTTTGCAACCTAATGGCTTATTCCAAAAGGAAGATCCACCAGTTTTCATGTATGATTTTGTATTATGAATTATATCTCATTATTTATGCCTTTTTGTTTTAGAATGATGCCTCTGGACTAGAAATTGCTTTTTTAAAACTTTGAGGTTTATTTTCTAACAAACAAGTTAGAAATCCAAGATAATTTTTTTAAAGATATTTTAACCATCTTACTTCTTCTAGGTTCCTCTTTCTTCTCAACTTCTAGAGGGTCATTATTAATAAATTCATTAGTTCTCTTAGTAGTCTTTTCTTCTTGTCTATTTTCTAAAAAGTTATAAGATTTCATAATTGACCAACTTGCTACTAATAAGATCACTACAAATTCAATTTTTTTCTTTAGAAAAAAAGATGCGGCCTCTGGTGTAACATCATCCATCTATTAAATTATATAATATATCTAAAACAGTTATGGTGCTAACTTATCTTTTTTACTATTCATACGAACAATTAAGGAAGTGGCTTTATTTTATTTTATTTTTGCATTTTCCCCATCTTTTTTTCTTTCATTTTCATCCGTTGTTTTCTAAATTCGAGTGATTTATCATTATAAATTACTTTAGTTTGTTTTTCATGAGCTAATCGTAACAAACATTCTGATATTTAGTTTGTGCTTAATTAGGAGTGACTATTTTTATTATCATATAATAAATAAAAATAGTTTAGAAAAATAAAGTTTTTAAACCTAATAGAGTACACCATCTAGATTGTGATTTTGGTGAGTTAAGCCACAAAGCGCAGGTTGATCCAATATGTTAACATGTCAATATTTTTAAAAAAGTCATCTTGAATTTTTTTTAAAAACTAGACTATGTTTTACCAATCATTCGAGTTGTCTTTAAACCTATTAAGTCAATTGGGTCATGTTATGAGAACTTTCTAATAGTTTAGTTTTAAAATTAAACTAGGTAATGAGTTGACCGTTAGAAGGTTTTAAGGTTGATCTGTTGGGTCAATTTAATAACAATGCCAAATTATTCTTTACAACCTCAATATTTTTTTATGTTTAATTTTTATTAAATGAACTATAATGTAGCGGACTCTATAAAATAATTGAATGCTAAAAGAAGACATAAAAAACTATATCTTTACCTGAATCACAATTTGATATATAATCTCATTGCCAAACATACACAAATTTTGTATCCCGTTAGAGACATACCCACATATGCCACCATTTACCTTATATACTTTACGAAACTCCTCATTTCTTTATTCAAAGTATTTCTTTTGGATTCCATAAGACCATTCGCTAAGACCATCTACCTTCAATGGTTGAAGACTACAAGCACTATTATAACCTTCTCAATTAAGCTTATTAAGATTTATAGCCTTAATAGCCTCAAATGCCATTACAAAACATTTTAACATATTTGACTTGAACATTGAGCTTATTTATCCATAATCTATTAGAATCCACTCCAAGCACTTATTATACTCTTCGCAACTCATACCTAATTTTTTTCTATAAGACAAGTGGGTCTCAGGGATCTTTGAAAGAGTGGTGATTGAGCCGAGCAACCTATTAACATGAATATATTATTGACGATAATATTGAAATATGAAGATACTTACTCGACTATAAAACCATTACCCTTATCGCATAACATATGAGTGTCACAAGTTGATAAGTGAGGTTTATAAAGTGTAATTGATTGATATGAATATTATATTCCTAATACAAGGTATAATTTAAAGCTAATATGAAACATTAGTATATTTTTCATGTAAAATAAAAGGTTTAAAACCTAGATGACCACAACCAAATGGAATGCAAAAGGTTAATTAATAGTTATATTACATAACATGACCAACATATATTATTTATATGGGTACTGTTGGAAAAACTTAAAGTACTGATGCTAAAAATATTGAGAGGTGATCAAGAAGAGTGTGCTTGTATTTATGTTAATGAGATTTCAAGAAAAAAAAAGGAGGAAATGTGAAAAAAATAAAATAAAAGGTTAATGCCTTATAGGAGGAGAAAGTGCAAAGGAAATGTGAAAATAAGAAAAGAAGGTTAGTTTCTGATAGGAAGAAGAACAATGTAGCGTGGTTAAAAAAATAATAACAATTTGCTTGGATAGTTGAGGAAATGTTTGATGTTGTGAGGATGGTTTTGAGGGTACTTTATTCACATTTAGTATTGAGGAATCTTATATGTATTGTTTAAGGGTTTTGATTATCTTTTTATATAAATTTGTTCCAAAGTTTTGAAAAGTTTGACTGGTTTTTTTATGGTCTTCTATCTTTGGTTTGCTTTCTAGATTGTATAGTGATTAGCATTTGGACCAAATGATTTTGCTAGGCTTGCTTTATAATCAAGTAAACATTAATTTCTTATTTTTCCATAACTATAATAGTGGAGACCGGAAATAATGCTTTTTATAAAAAATAGATATGCAATTTAACACTTAGATTATAGAGAAAGTCTATTAATTATATAGAAAACTTTTGATCAATCTATGATTTTGTATAATATGCCTATAAAATTATAAGAGTAATACTGATAAAATTAAAGGCCTAAGAAAACTAGAATGCTACTTGTCATACCTTATTTTTTGGTTTTCCCACAAATTTATTTTTCTTTTAAAAATAATAAAATAAAATAATAATAACACAGAGAATTATAACTTGGCAAAAGCAGGTTGAGAAGGATTTCAAATGTATAAAGGAATCAAGTTGCAGTTTTGAACAAAATTAGAAGCCCAATCATACCTCTTTGTATCTAAGATTGAAAAAACAATACAAATCCATAGTCAAATTAAATTATTATTGAAGAATCTGTATAAAACTTAAGTCTAAGGACTTAATTTGATTATTTTTAATATGTCAATTTGATTTATTCATGAGTCAAATTAAATATTTAATTATGTTTAAAAATTAATTTGTGTCAAATTAAAAGGTTTAATTAGGTGTAAAGACTTAATTGTACTTTTAATGGGTCAAATTAGCTTTATTTTGACTTAATTAGTAAAAAAATTAAGTTCGAAAACCCAATTTAAGCTTAATTAAGAAGATTAGAATTTTAGAGGATCAAATTTAATTTTTACGAAATCAATTGGTTGAAATCAGGGATCAAATTATAAGAAAATCAAAGTTTAGGGTCAAATTAAAAAAAATTCACAACTAAGGACCTTTTTGAAAGAGGCACTAAACTTTGAAACTCAATTTGGTTGAAAACAAGGGTGAAATTGAAAAAACTAGAAGTTTGAACATTAATTAAGAGCAAAATCAAAGAATTTCAAAACCAAGAATCAAGTTGAAAGAGACATATTCAAAGGCTTAAATCGATTGAAATCAGGGTTAAAATTAAGAAATTAAAAAATATAAAGGATAATTGAGGATGAAATTGAGATAGTTAAGACTAAGGACCAAATTGAAAGAAAGACACTAAACTTATATGGGCATTTTAAGATTTGACAAGGGTGAGATTGGATTAAATTCTTATAATCAAAACTCAATTGAGGAATTAATTGAATAAATCAAAAGATTGAGGGTTGAAATTGAAATAAGAGATTTTTAAACCTAAATAAAACCTAAACAAACCCCAAATACTAAAACTATGCACTTTTATTTAAATGAAACAGTGTATGGTGTTGTTTTGATTAAAACTATGTCGTTTTGGTAATAAAGGTAAACAAAATAATATCAGACGACGCGTCATCTAACATTGTTCATCACTTTTAACCTCTGTACTTGAAAAGCTGTTTGAGTGGTTACTTTTCAAAAGTATTTAATGCTTCATCTCTTTTAAATATTTTGCCTTAATAAGCTTGCAAAACATGAAATAATTCATGTTATGAAAAAAGCCAATAACTTGGTCACTAGGCTGGACTCGTGAACAAGTTGTGTGAGCTGGACCTAAGCCTAGCTCGTATGGATGGGTAGGGTCCAGCTCATTTCACAAAAAAGGTTTGTTATATTATTTGTTAGCTTAACAAATCATGTCGGGCTGGACCACCTTGTTTTTTCTTAAGAAATAAGCTCTCTTTGTTTTTGGCTTATATCGACATGTTTTTCAAATATATATTTAAAAACATTTTGATGCCTCTAATTTTAGACTAAGTGTATATTTGACAAACATGTTCTAAGTTTTTTCATTTAGATTTAATTTGGTTATATTTGTGTATCTAACCAAATATACCCTTAAAAAATTGAAAAAGAAAATTGAAAAAAATAATCCATAGGCCATTTAAAAAATACTTATGGGTCCTTTACATGATTTCCCAATATTTTTGTCTAATAGAGGGTTGTGGACTTACACTATAAGATACGTACCTAGTATTAAATATATCTGATTTTTTCTCTAAAAATTTCAAAAAAAAATAAAAATTTCAAAACAAAATTCCTTTGTTTTATAAAACATAAAAAAGTTTTTTTATTCAAGAATTTCATTTAACATTGGGTTATAGAGTTATACTGTAACATGCAGATTTGATATTAAATATACCTGATATTTTCTCCAAAAAATTCAAAAGAATTCAAAAATTCAAAAAACAATTTCTCTCCAAAAAATTCAAAAGAATTCAAAAAACAATTCCTATTTTAGAAACATTAAAAAAGCATTTTTCTTCAAGGATTTCATTTTATATTAGGATAAAAACTTATACTGTAAGATATGGACTCATTATTAAAAATACTTAATTCTCTCTAAAATTTAAAAAAAATCTAAAAAAAATTCAAAAATATTCCTCATTTTAAAAATACAAAATATATTTTTTTTCCATGTGTATGGTCAAATCTTAAAGGTGTTTCATGCATATTTTCTAAAAAGAATAAAATCATATTTTTATCATGTTTTAAAAAATACAAAATGGATATCTTAGCCAGTTTATGATTATTCATTAAAGTTGGATCAAAATACCAAAAATTCCACAACAATTAATTTATTTAGTTAATATTCAAAATATTAGGATTTGGTTATAAACTTTAATATTTGGGGGTTATAAAATTACACTATAAAGTATATACCTGGGTTTTAAAGATATAAAAATACAAAGTAAATACAACGTTAAAATTTAGTTTTTAGAATAGTTAGAATATAACCTAATAAGATAGAATTTTTCTCACGAAGAGTGATCTGTCTTGAATCTTAGATGAGATCAACAAATAGAAACATGCCTTAAATTAACAATTAATCAATAATGCAATTTACTATAGGTAAGGTGCATTAGAGGTGATATATCTTTTTTCTTGTACAACTAATCCTTTTACCTAGACTCTCGTACACCATTAAGTTTTTGTAGTTATCATAATATTAGGTGGCGACTTATGAACCTTACAATCATAATTTTATAATTAAACCCAAAACCCTTTTAATTCTAGAAGGCAGCTCTATCATTCGATATTATGCACTTCTTATATAACACATACTCATACAAACTCAAATTTAAAAATTACAAAGTTGGGAGATCAATGATGCTGGGTGTCTTTATTTTAACAAAAGAAAGAAAAAAAAATCATGGCATAGAAGCTGGATGAAAAATAGAAGGTTAGTGTACATTAATAAGAACTGAAAGCATCTTACATTAATAAAATATTTTCAACAACTTTGGATTTGGCATGTTATGTCACCTGATTGTCTAAGAACATAATATAAAAATGACACAAATCCTTCTCTTTGCAAAATAAAATAAAATAGAGATTATGGGTTTTATAACTCATGATCTAAGCATTTCATCATCTATAAAAGTAGTACACATGTCTTTGAAAAATGCTTTATAAACGTCACAATAAAGCCTATTTAGCAATTACTTCATTACAACTATATATACAATAACAACAACAATAAATATAATAACTAAAGTAATCAAGAAAGTTAGTGGGTTTTTAAGTCCCTAGCCTAGTTAGTAGCTAGTACCTTTAGCCTTCAGGAGCTGGGTTGGAACTTGGAAAGGTTAATGGCCCAATTCCTTCCTCTAACATGGCACATGGAACTTGGAATTGTTGATGCACTGCTTAAGGAAGAGATAAATGGTACAAGATCAAAGAGATGGAATGGAAAAAACAAAAAGAGAAAGAGAAAACAAAATTTTCAATTTAAACAAAAATCTAATAGGCATAAATGATACAACAACATGTTACCTTAATTTCCATTAACAAAATTATTATGAAATAATCAATTACAAGCCACAATCAAGAATAAAAGAGTATAAGATCCAACAATAACCATTGGCTGTGGGAATTTGAATACTACTCATCTTAGTTAGCTAAAAATCAAAATCCTTGTTGTAAAATAAGAAAATCTAACACCTTAAACTCAAACCTTAAATGCATTCCCATAAAATAAGTATTGTTTTTCCTTTTCAAATATCTATATTTTTTAACCAAAAACCAAAATTCCTTTTATAAAAAGGAAATTCAGAAGCTAAAAACCTAACCCAAATCTAAAAACCACAAAAAATGAAAACAAATCAACAAACCTAAATAAAAAAAACTTCAAAAATATTTCAAAACTCATAAAAGAATTAACCAAAATAGAATCTCAGAAGAAGATACACACACTTGTACCACCATCACAAGCTTAAAGTTTAAAAAATCAACAACTTGCTAATTTAGGGAAACATACACAAATTATAAAAAAATTTGTCTAAAAGAAAGTAAAAATAAAATCTTAAAGATTATTGCAATATAGAAAATGAAAATGAAATCTTAAGATTATTGCAATATATATAAAAAATGAAAATGAACCAAGGGATGGAAGTTGCAATGGGTTGAGAGGCTGGATTTTTTTTAGGTGGCTGTTAAAGATTTGAAGTGGACAGGAGAGATATCAAGTTTAGGGTTTGAATTGAAATCAAATAAGAAGAAGAAATGGAGAAGAAGAGAAGATTGTCGTGTTTTAATTCACTTTAAAATCACCAATTAAATTACCAATGAAATTTTTTTAATTCCATCATTATTTTTTTTGGAAATTACTGATGAAATATATTCATCACATTTTATATTAGTAAAACTGTGATGAATTATTTTTTAGTTGGTTTTTCTATTATTTTTTTGCAATAATCTAGTAGTGTCTTTACTACGAGATAAATCTTATTTTGAGCCTACTCTTGCAATTCATTTCACAACTAAATGAGGGATCTCTTTTACTCCTTTTGCAATTCATTGGTTATCATTTTGTCTTATCATTTTCTTCATAGGAATCTATGGTTAATTCGGTTTGCAATCTTATATGATTTATAAGTAACATTACAAATCAGTGAAAGGATCAGAAGTCTATCATTTTTCATAAGTTTTTGTATTTTTTTTCATTTAACACATACCACGAGTTAATGATTATGAATTTTTATATATTTATGATTAATTAAGATTGAAACTTAAGTGTTTTCTTTCAATATTCTTCCAACCCTCTTCCACTGGTTTTCTACCTATATCTTGTCCTTTTTAACTCTCCTCTGTATGGTTTCTCCCCTCCTAATCAATTTATCCCTCTCAAATGGGATATTTACAACCCTTTAAGTTTTATACTTTTGTTATACATCAACCTTCTAAGTAAAAAAACTATTAATATAATAAAATTCTTATAATATACTCCAATATTAATTCCTAAAAAACAAACTAATCCCTTTTTTTTTTAATTATATGTCTATTTAAATACTTTGTTAAACCCTCCATAACACATAATAAACTTCCTAAATGATTCTAAACTAATGTTACTCGATTTGGTAAGCTCTTCTAACATAAAAAAAATTCTTTAACAATAACAATAACAATTTATAAGATTTTTATCCATTCACATAAATTGATTCTAATTCATATAATAAAAATAAAATATTTTAAAAAAATATTCACAAATAATATTATGCTAATACTCATTATAATTAACATAAGTATAAAACACGAAAAGGTGTGGAGCCATTGGGTTTAAAACTTTATTTTTTTTAAAAAAAATTTTAATAACAAAAATAGATATTTATAAAATTAAACATAAATAAAATATCACGATATTTATTTGAGATTGTGATAACTTTACATAAAAATACCAAATTTTTTAACAATGATTTAGGTTATTTTTAAACCAACTAAGTCAACTAAATCATAAATACCTCTTACATAATTTAATTTTAATCTTAAACTAAGTAAGAAGTCAAGTAACCAACTAAGTCAACTAAATCATAAATAACTCTTACATCAATATGTATTTTTCTTTTGTTAGTTGTATCCTTTTATTTTTCAGTTTTATCCTCATATCCTTTTTACTGATCAATTAAATTATCTTTTAATTAACTAAATCAATTAGGCCATGTCAATATAATTCTAACAAAATTTCATTTAGGGTTAACAAAAATTTAAGTTGAAAGGTTTACGCACTTTGTTTCCATAGAGCTCTTTGCCCCAGTTAGGTCCCCTAAGTAAATAGTTTAACAGAAGAACCGCTTCCCCTGTATTCTTCCAGGTAATGCTTCTCATCATCCATCCTTGCTCTTAACTTCTGATTCATATTTTACATTGCAAGACAGAACCAGCCCCATGACAATAAAATGCAATAATAATGTGTCAAACATTGATCAGAGGTTGAATAACATTTTCAACTCTAAATTCTAATTCTAAAGTATAAAAGGTATAGCCTATGGTTGCCCACTTCCCGCCGAGCTTCTTTCAAGCTATATCCCAAATCTTTCTAGTTCTTCTGGCATAGTTTTCTTCTCGTCAGTGCTTGTTTAAAGCATGAAACAAATAGGCATCTTACAGTGCTGCAAGGTACCGCTCTTCTCCTGTTTCTCCTCTCCATCTGGCCGTCCTAAACCTGAAACCATAACTTCAAAAGGTTCCGTGGCTCTTTGTGCATGCATATAATGATGAAACAAGTCACTATTCTTCCTTGCCTGCATTTTAATAAAAGAATGAGGTTTAGTGACTGTCAACTTGGGTTCATTTAAACTTCCAAAAATAATGACACCTGACAGTTAAGATGAACACTCACCATCATCGTGGTATAGTGTTGTGTTCTCTTGTGCCTTCTTAGCTGTCCCTTTAACCGATTCAGCTGTAATCATCAATTAATGGTTAATAAGAGAGGAAAGAGGGAACATGCAGGCAAAAACTAGATGAGACAGAGAATAATGAGAATTGAGCAGCTTTCTTCTGGATGCTTTAAACTACTAATTGATCTTCTTTTCATGGTGTTATAAGCCGAAAGAAGCAATCAACTAGATATGCAAGGCCTTTGAGAGAATACTAAACTTTCTTATCAAATCTCACCCTTAATTTTTCTTTTCTTGTTAGCCCTCCTCCTCTTCCTCTCAGCCTGCGTAAGTTCTGCTTCTTCCTTAATATCACCTTTGCCTGAAAAAACCTCCTCTGGAGCCAGCATAGCTGCATCTGAAACTGCCATGGGTGCAATCTATACATGGAAGACTGTGTATTAGCAAGTCAGAAACAAACTTCAGACCGAAGAGGATAGGGAGATACCTTTTACCTCCTCCATAGCAAGAGCAGGGACATTTGCTTGGATAGACATGTCTTCTATGACCTAAATTTGCTTGGATAGACATGTCTTCTATGAATTGAGAAGAGCCCGTCAAAGTCACACAAAAGGGATCAATTTTTTTTTTTTTTTAAAAAGGGTGGATAAAAGCCCGTCATTTTATGGATTGAGAAGCATACAGGTTTGGGAGCAGAGTGGAAGTGAGAAAGTGCATCCAACTTCAAGCACAGTTTTTTGAACAGGACACTTGCCTAAGTAAAAAAATGATAACAAGATTACACAAACCAAAGATGTCAGTGTAATAAAATCAGATGGCCACAGTAATACTAAAATGCAATGTGCTGGAGTCATTGAAGATATGAAAATTTGCAATGAAGAAACAACTAAGGAGAAATAAAAATAGTACCAACAACAACAAATACAACATCATGAAAATCTACCTCCTCCTTCTGTTCATCTGAGAAAGATAACGGTGCAACAGCTGGATTTGTCTTTTGAACATATTCTTCCTGTAAATAATTAGAGAGAAATTTGGATTCAATACACGAGCTCAACAACAGAAGTAAACAATCAAGCTCAGAAACTATTAAGAACATTAGGGGATCCAGTATCCAGAATTGGAAACCCGACAAAGCATGCTGGTTAGGATAGACAAACCTCATAAACATCGGCAAGACCCTTCTTGCTCTTATTATCATGCTGCACATTTTATGAAAAATACAGCGAGCAGAATTAATATTATATCACAACAGGGAACAATGGAAAATAAACTGTTACCAGTAATATTGTTTACCAACTCTTTCAGTTCTCTTGGTGCTTTAGAGGGTAAACCAGGAGCCTTCTGAATGCCATTAAACTGTCCCTAAGATCATCATGGCAGGACTGTTTCTGGTTAAAAAGTCAGCATGTGCATGCATGCACACAGACAACAATGTCTAACATAGCAAAGTATCAAAGCAGTGTCCAATTCAAAATGAGAAGCAGCAAGATCTGAACAAAGGAACCAGTTATATAGATTCAAAAACAAGAAAGATCAAGATAACATATACCCAAAATTTTTCCCATAACAAAAGCTACTCATATTGTCAGGTACAGTGGTAGAAAATTTCTTTCTGAAAGCTTGACCTAGGATTTAGGAATTTTTTCTGTGTATAGAAATTTGGAAAAGCCAAAATCATAGGAGGAAGTTGCTCTGCCATTAATATCACCCATTCATCTGCCAACTTTAAGAACATGAGTATTTGGACAAATGTTCACTGTTTATCTAAAAACCAGAAAATTCTGGACAGACATTGTTCAAATTATCTGAAGAACTTTGCCATGGCTTTGAATAAATAATCATGCATATGTCCAGTAACAATTGCAATATTTATTCACCAACTTCTCATAACAAAAACAGCCAAATATAAAACCAGTGTCCTCATATTAAAAGAAGACTTGTGTATGAATCTCAACAAAGAAAACTCTGTTGCCATTGCAACATAACGTTGGGATAGTGTACATATGCATGTGAGCAAATATGTGCACATCTGAGGTACATCATCTCATCACATGGCCATCACATAGATATAGTTGCAGTTTACCTTGAAGCAACTGCGAAAAATTCTCCTTGGTTTCTAAGTGCAAAATAAAAGAAAAATTGCATGACATAGAAATCATATATCATAATCAATTTGTTACAAGCAACCAACACATAGCAAGAAAATTTGGATTAAACATTTGAAATAAAGTCAAACAGTGATGTCTTAACAAGGCAGCTAGATATGTAAGAAAATTCATTAAAATTTGAAGTTTACCTCAATGATCCTATTCTTAATCATATCTTCCAGTGTTGCAGTAACCTCCTCAGTGATTACAGAGGCAGGCCTCATATTGTGTTCAAAGTCTACATCAACTTCTAGTGCACTATTCTTGGGTCTGCTTGCAGCAGTTACCTGTTGCCAAGTCCATTGTATGTGACATCAAAACCAAAACCTAACATTGATTGGATTGGATAGGATTATATCCAAAAACGAATAAAAATAATAAAGCACAAAGCATAAAAGCAATTTTCTTAATTAGACATTAAAGGACGGCCAGAGTTACCTCTCCTTGCATGGTCCAAGTTTTGGGCTCCAAATTTGATTTCTCCATCTGTTCTATCTCAGATTGAAGCTTCTGAAGTTGTTTTTCATGGGTTGAAAGTCTACCTTTTCTCTGCACAAAGGAAATAACAACACCATTACATTTACACATCCATTCACTTCTTAAAATTTAAATTATAACACTGCAGGAAAGACAGCAGAAACTTTGTTGAATGCATGCAGACATAAAAACACATCATAATACCTCATCAACTGCTTCATCATCAAGTTCATCGTCTGAGCTTGAGTCTTCTTTTGACTTCCTTTTAAAGATTTTTCTCCTTTTACTGCCAAATAAGTCTTCATATCTGAATCTCAGTGATGCACAAGAAAAACCAAGAATCAGTAATTCAAGTTAAAAAAAAAAAAAACACTTTTAAGGTAGTAAGGTCTGGTGCTGGTGGCACCATTAGAAGCAGTATGAACATGAAGAATTAGCGATAGAGGTGAACTAAGAAGAGAAAAAGAAAATGAAATACAAATCAGTATGACCATTGAAGCAACAGTTTCATAAGAAGTGCTGCCAGCAACAGGGCAAATGGAGGCCTTGCTAGGTTTCCGTGAGATTTCTCTGGAACAAATAAAAAAATGAAAGAAGTGCTTTAACTATCACCATGTAACTTCAGTTATGACTATAACCAATAACTCATCCCAGATAAAAAAAAAGCCCCAAAAAATAAATACAACAAAATTAGGACCTTGCATGCTTGCTTGCATCTTCATCTTCCTCATCACCATCGCCAAAAACCCCAAGCTGAATGATTAGATGTCCAGTGAGTATAAAAGCATGAACCATAAAAAAAGGGAAAGATTTGAAAATGTATAACGGAAAAATCTATGCTAATCCAATTAAGTAACACATCTACAATATGCATAATCCCAGTTTGATCTTCAATATAGACTAATTAAAAGCTATATTTGATTATGACTTTGCCAACACTACCTCCACTACTGCAAACTGAATAACCAACAATAATCCGCGCTATCCTAGATCAAAATCATATCTAAGAATTCCCAAACCAAACAAATTATTATAATCACATAAAAAATGTTCATGCATACACATATCTAATTTAATTAACTATATAAGTGTGCATCACCTCATCATCTTCGTCATCCTCTCCTCCCTCACCTTCATTATCATCCTCGTCTTCGTCATCCTCCTCAATTAAATTGTCTTTCTTGTCATTCTTCTTTGAATCTAATCCATATTCCTTGGCATCCTCGTCCTCCAAAAAATCCTCCAAATCCTTTATCTTCAAAAACTTATCCTCTACCACTCCCTTTTCTCCCTCCTCTTCTCCACTCTCTTCCTCTTCACTTACCTCCTCTTCACCACCACCCTCCTCCTCCTCCTCTTCATCATCAATTTCATACATATCCATGTCGTCGTCGTCACCATTACCGACCCGGTCAATTTTTTTCACCTCCTCTTCTACACCGTTGTTTTTCTTGGAAAACCTTGTCACCAGTTACTCCAATTTTCCCTGGATTCTTCTCAAAGTGCAAAACTTGACGGCGTAAAGTGGACAGCAACGGCCGTGGTTGTAAGTCAATTTGCTGCCAAATCTGCTCAACATCAAACCCGTCAATTAGAAGTTGATCAAAGAGCGATTTAGGGACATGGGGATTTATTGAAGAGAAGATATGTTTACAGGCCGTGCGTGCTTTTTGAGACAGAGAAGGCGATGGTGCTACCCATAGTGGTGGGTTAGTCGATTTAAGGCGATTTAAGTCTTCTAAGGCTGCTGCTGCTTCGCTAGGTATTGCCATGGCCGGCAGAATGTGAACGGTTCCTGTGCCTCTGGGCTCTGGGAGTGTTCTGTTGAAGTTAGTCAGGGTTTTGGGGTTTTGGAGGTAGGGCTGTGAGCGCCAATAAGGGGAAATTAGGGGTTATGCTTTCTATTTGCTTAAAGAAAATAAAATGGGTTATGCTTTCTATTTGCTTAAAGAAAAAAAAAAAAAATTAGGGATGGGAATTTCAACTGAACCGATGGATAATGATCGGAACCGATTCGAATGGTTTAGACCTGAATCAATAAGAAATTTTTAGAGTCAGGGGTTTAAATTCGGGTTTTAAATTGAGTATAAATACTAGAATGTTCATCTTGAAAACTGACCCCAACCTAACCGAGATCTTCAAGTTTACTGGCTAGATTTGACAGCTGGACAAAGGAACACCACTAGTATATTGGCATCAAACTGAAAATAGATACAAATAAATAAATAAAATAAAATAAATGTGAAATTCCCTATAATTGTTTTTCATCATAAAATGTTTATATATATATATATAGGTTTTGTTTTAATATATTTGAAAATAAATATAGAAGCTATTTGTTTCCACTAGATATTTTTATAAATTTTTAATATTTTTGAATTATTTTGATATAATATTAAAAAATAGAATTTTTAAAATAAATATTTTAATATATTTTTAAATAAAAAATATTTTAAAAAATAACTATTAACGGTAAAAAAATATTTTTTTTTATTTTGAAGTGCCTCTTACAATTATTTGCTAGGATAATTGCATTATTAATATATTATTTTTATATATTTTCTGAATTTTATTTTTTAATTAAATAGATTTAAAAAAATCATTAAGTAAATAAACTTTACTATATATTTTTTTTCATTTTAATATATTTGTATTTTTTACTGTTCCATTGAAGCAGCAAATGAACAGTGTAAAAAAAAAGAAGAAGATTAAATGACAAATCATGAAAAAATATAGTAGTAATCAACAGTTGCTGAATTTAATTTGTCTGACTCAAAATAAAAAGAGGCTAAAAATTGAATCGTTCACGCTAAACAGTTTGGAAAAATCATCTTCTCCGGTCTTTCTGTCAAAACTCCAAATTCGCTCTCCTCTCTCATCTTCCTTCCATTTCCTTTCATCAAGTTTTCAACATCAATCAATCCACCACAACGGTAACAATCAGTTTTATTTATTTATTTATTATGGATGGAGAGGGGACCCACGACACCATCTCCAGGGGGCCTGATCCGTTCCGCTCTATCAATTCGGACTGTGGTGACGCCTCTCCGTCACAGTATTCCTCATGCGGAGAATCGGAGTTCGAGCGATACTGCAGCGCCAATTCAGTTATGGGCACACCTAGCTTCTGTAGTAGCTCATTTGGAGCCTCTTTTAATGATTGTATAGAGTCTGATCTTGGGTCTTTGAAAAGTTTGGATGATTTTGGGTTTGATGGTAATAGGGACTTGGAGGATAGAAAGCTTTTGAATTCGGTTATTGATCGTTTAGATGGCAGTTTTGAAGAGAATGAGACTGGTAGGTTGGAAATTTGTGGAGCAAGTAGTAATGAATTGGACAGTAGGATTTGGGAGATTGAGAAAGGGGATTTGGGTCGAGTTGGTTGTGGAGAGAATGAAGATTGTCAAAGTGGGTTGGATGTAGAGGTAGATTTGGGATTTGATGGAGGGGAAGATGGGGGTTCGTCTAGATATGGATATTCGGAAGATGATGATTCCATTTGTGGGTGTGGTTCGGATGATGAGAAAAGGAAGAATTTGTATTTTAGGAGGAATGTGTTGCTTGGTGAGGAAGGGAAAGTAGGTGGTGAGAACCCGTTGATTATGGGTTCGTCTGTGGCTTTTGGGTCGGAAGATTGGGATGATTTTGAGCTAGAAACTGGGGGAGGCATTGGAGCTTCTTTGACCTTGGATAAATTTCAGCAACAGGAGCAGGGTCTGGCGACTGATGGAAACTTTTTCAGTTCTATTCCTGTGGTTTCAACTGTAGCCCCTGTTATCGGTGAAGCAGAAATAGGGGAAGATGTGACTGAGGAACAGGCTGCCATGGGAGACATTGAAGGTGATGATTTGGGAGAGAAGCTCAATTCCGGTACCGAGGTCCCTTATGGTGTACGGAATTCTATTGTGGATCAAGTGGAAGACATGAGAGACATTTCTGTAGTCAGTTGTCAGGTACAAGGTGCTCATGAATTGGCCAAAGATGATAAAAGTACTTCGATCATGCCATTTGGTTTTCCAGGCTATTGCGAACCACAGCAAGAAGATGCTAGAGACATTTCTTTTAACTGCAATCAAGCCCAAGGTAGTCACGACACAACAGAGCTTTACAAAAGTTGTCCTGTCAGTGACTTCTTTAAGGTGGAACAGGAACCTCTTGTAGAAATAACCCCCGTAGGGTTAGGATTGAATTTTACAGATCCTTACATGGAAGGTCTGAATCCATGTGTGAAATCCGAGGAAGTTGTTTGTACCGATGATAAAAAAGCTTTGGAAAATGAAGAGGCTGGGAATTTTGAAGTAGAGGCAGATCCCCTTTCTGATACAACTAATCAACCTCATTTCTGCGCAGTTAAATATTCAGAAAATGCAAGTGCAGAATCCCTTGTCACCCAAAAATTAAATTCAACTCTGCCAATGCTTGAAAATAACATGAAAAAAACATCAGAAAATGCTCCTGGTTCTGTGATTCTTTATGAAGAACATTCTGCAGTGGTTAAGGTTAGTCTCCATGGTAACTTAATGGTTATTTTCTTCTCCGTAAGCACCGGATTAGTAACATTAAGTCTACAACCCTCCTAAGTTTATAAATTATAGAACCAATTTGTAGATGTCCATTAGATGTCTTGTTACTTTTTATGCTTGGTTATCACGTATAGCACACAGAAAAGAATCTTTCAGGGATGGAAATGGGATTTGACACTTTCACTTGCATTATCTGCGTGGCAATGTCTTAAGGAACATTCGTTACATGTTTGTTCTTGTATAAAAACTCAGTTCTAGAATCTGGCTTGTATGTATTTAGGAGTATGGCTATGTTTTTTAAGCATCTACATGTTTGAAATCTGATACCAGCAAACTTTTTAACCAGATTGCTTGCATGTAAGTATATGTGCTGAGCTCCAATGGAAAAACAACTTACTGCCAAACCTGTGAAGTCTTTTGGATGACCCATATTCTGATAGAGCATCATCTTATGCTTATAATTTGTGTTTCTTTTAAATTTGAAGTAAATTGCTTTGTGTTGGCGATTTGGAATTATTATAGTTTTTGTCATGGTGTAGTTGTTTGGAAGAGTTTGAAGCAATACAGTGACCAGTCTGTTGCGAAAGTGTTTTTTCACAAAGTGTATTTTTCTAGTGGCTAGCTGCCTTTTTATTTGATTGCAGGGAATCTATTTCCAGCGTTGCTCTCAAGTTGCTTTTTAACCTGCGTCTATTCTAATCCGTTTCCTAAATTCTCTTGCCAGGCAGAGAATTTTGAGCTTATTGAATTTTACGATGAGATTGTCAACGAAATGGAAGAAATTTTACTTGACTCTGGTGAGTCTCCAGGGGCTAGATTTCCTCAGGGTAATCATTTGTTTCAGTCACAGCTATTACTGCCGCTAAGAGATGGTGGGTCAACTGCTTCTACTTCTGGTACTAATGAGGCTTACCCGCTAATTACACATCCAAGGAGAATTGATAGGGTTGAAGTGGTAGGAGCAAAGCAGAAGAAAGGAGATGTCTCCCTTAGTGAAAGATTGGTTGGAGTGAAGGAATACACCATGTATATAATAAAGGTATGGAGTGGCAAAGACCAGTGGGAGGTTGAACGTAGGTATCGTGATTTCCATACGCTCTATCGCAGGCTGAAATCATTATTTGCTGACCAAGGCTGGACTCTTCCTTCTCCTTGGTCCTCTGTGGAAAAGGAATCTAGGAAAATATTTGGGAATGCATCTCCAGATGTTGTTTCTGAGAGAAGTGTTCTTATTAAGGAGTGTTTACATTCAACTATCCATTCTGGGTTCTTTTCCAATCCCCCAAGTGCACTGGTTTGGTTCTTGTGTCCTCAAGGTTCATTTCCTAGTTCCCCTGCAGCAAGAATGCCAGTTGCACGGTCTATATTTTCTAACAAAGGGGCAGATGCAGGAAATATTTCCACTTTAGGGAAGACAATATCGCTTATTGTTGAAATCCAGCCACACAAATCTACTAAACAGATGCTAGAAGAGCAACATTATACTTGTGCTGGATGCCACAAGCATTTTGATGATGGTATGACATTAATGCAGGACTTTGTACAGACACTTGGGTGGGGAAAGCCTCGGCTGTGCAAGTATACTGGTCAGTTATTTTGTTCTTCATGCCACACAAACGAGACTGCAGTTTTGCCAGCAAGAGTTCTGCATTATTGGGATTTTAATCAATACCCAGTTTCTCATCTGGCCAAGTCATACTTGGATTCCATCCATGAGCAGGTATTTTGAGAAGTGGTTCTTCTGTAGTCATTTGTAGAATCTCTGCATAATTGGATGCTTCTAGGTTGGATGATATTGTCAAAATCAAGGGATAGATAAATAACGGACACAAAATCATGAAAGGAATAAGTTTGTCAAGCACAATTTTGTGCTTGCTTACATACTATAATGGGCCAAAAGTCGATTTTTAACTCTTGACCCAACTGTCTAGCGTTTCCCTGACTATATTTGGTAAGATTTGACATGCTTGTAAGAATGATGATTGTAGATGCCTACGCCATTCCAGGTTATCTGTCACATGTCTATATGCTTGGACATTTTGATTTAATTATTGGTTTTTGTAGGCTTGGGGTATCAATCTAATTTGTAGTTCCCTAAATTCTTCATTTAGATAGCAACACATGCATGTGTCATTGATGTTTCACCACTTCAAGTATTATAGATCCATATTGAGCTTCCAATTCAATGCACAGAGTTTGTATCTAAGTTTTTGCCAGATACCCCTAATGAATTTTCTTTTGCAGCCCATGCTTTGTGTAAGCGCAGTCAATCCTCTCTTATTCTCTAAGGTCCCAGCCTTGCACCATATTATGGGTGTCAGGAAAAAAATTGGAACTATGCTTCAATATGTTCGATGTCCATTCCGCAGGACCATCAACAAAGTACTCGGTTCTCGAAGATATCTTCTTGAAAGCAATGATTTTTTTCCCCTTAGAGACCTCATAGATCTCTCAAAAGGGGCATTTGCAGGTTAACATCTAATCACAAGTTAACTGCCATTTTAGTATTTTATTTTGAAGATATCTCATCGAAACTTGTGCCATGTTGTTAAGTCCATCTGTGTCTATGCCCTTGTTTACATTTGCAGAAGTCTCAATTCCAATATCTAATGTAAGTCTACTTGATTTATTTGCAAGCAGTTCGGCTGGATCTAAACATTTCTTTGTAATTGGCTGATCTAACTTTGTTTTTTTGTTTCCTAGCTTTTGACATGCCCTTCCATTGTATTTTCTTTTCTGTTTGTGTGTGTGAAGTAACTACTTTTTTCCACAGTTTGGCATCATCAGTTTCTTTGACGTTATGTGGCAGTCTTTATTTGCCTCGCTCTGATGCATTAACTGACTCTTAACCATACTGGAATCTCTCACTCTTGTCTCTCAAATGGGCCTCAACTATTGTTTTTCATGTCAAATAAAATAGTAATTGCGTGCCATTGATTATGCTCATATGGCTTTGAGTCTTTTGCTAAGCCAGCAACTGTAATCTGCATAGTAAAACTTTTACTTAAAAGACTTGATCTGCATAGCAATTATCTGCTTCTTTATTGAACCCTTTGTCAGTGCATGTGATGTCCTGGGACTTTTATATAGGTATCTGAGTTCTGTGTAATTGTGCGACCCTGTTTTTTTTTCTTTAACACATCTCTACTTCTTTTGCAGCACTACCAGTGATGGCGGAAACTGTTTCGAGGAAAATTCTGGAGCATATAACAGAGCAATGTCTCATATGCTGCGATGTGGGAGTCCCCTGCAGTGCCCGACAAGCTTGTAATGATCCATCTTCCCTCATATTCCCTTTTCAGGTGGGCATTCATTCAATTGCATATAGTAGAGCTTTGTTTAACAGTAGCATGATGAATGTTTTTTACCGAAAAAAAATTAAGATTTCTCTGTAGTGGTGTATCTCATGCTCTAGTAAATAGCCCTTCAACTAGCAAGAAACATAAGAAGACTCCTATATCATCCTTCTAGTTGATAACTGAAAAGTTGGCATAGATACGTTCTGACAGTTGAAAACAACTTAAACAGGAAGGTGAAATTGAAAGGTGTGCTTCTTGCGAATCAGTATTCCACAAGCCCTGCTTCAGAAAGCTTACAAATTGCTCTTGTGGGACACGCCTTGGTGCAGATCAGGTCATGGAGTCAACCAATATGTTGAGCCGTAAGGCCAGTGATTTCTTGCTGGGAAGGAGATCGGGCTCTAGTTTGCATCTGGGATTGCTCTCTGGACTATTTTCGAAGGCACGTCAAGAAAAAATGAAGGACGAAGATACAATTATCTTAATGGGTTCTTTGCCAAGCACCTCTCTTTAATCACCTGTGATTGTAATGTGCCCTTTGTATATTGTCTTGATTGTATAGCGGGAGTTCATTGTACCACTTGGCACCTTGAGTTTTTGGCTGAACAAGCGGACGTAGCCTATATCATTGCTTTGTATGAAGAGTTTCGAGGTTGGGTGAGTGTATATATTACATGGTTCATATGACTGTCTTCCTTTTGTAATAACAAAATAATTTCAAGTATTAACTGATCTTCTGCAAACTTGTTTTCCTTTTTCTTGAACCTCAAAATTTTTCTTACACCTGTAAACGTACCTGAATCTGGAGTTTGACCAAGTCACCAGAGGGGTTTGGGAGTTTAGTTGGTAGTCTTGCTATTTTGGAGAGGGAGATGAAGCTTGTTGGGGTTGATCTTGGGTGCTGTTTTTCTGTTGAGCCTGGAGGTTCTGATGCTTGATGTTGGCTATGGTGGCGATGGCATTCATAGTTGCTTGGGACCAACAGGAGGAGAAAACTGTATATTAGGTGCCCAATCTTTGATTTTATTTACGTTTGAATGCTTCACCTTTAACTTTATCTATTTGAAATACCGAGATTTACATGTGTATTTTATGTCAATCAGTTTTTTTCATTATTCTATTATTTTTTCGTATTCATATTTATATATATTAACATAAAAATAAATATATACTTCGGCTTCATTTTGTCTTTCTTCAATTAGCTGGTTTTCTTTATAATTTGTGAAGTTATTTCGCAAATCTGGAAAAATAAAATACTGACCTGCGTGGTACATCCACTGAAAAATAGTAAAAGAATTGCTCATGGATGGGTTAACTTAGTCATGAGTTCCTGTATTAATTATTAAAAAAAGAAAAAAAGTTTCATGGAAAATTCTTATGTTTTTCTATATTTGGATTACCAACCATTTTATCATGTTAAATTATTAATAGACGGTTACATATATTGTGTTTTTTTTTAGTTTTTTTATTTAAATTATTAATAGACGGTTACATATATATTTTTTTTTTTTTTGCATGGGAAGTGTTTGGATTAAAAAAATTTTGTTTGTCATAACCCAATTCTGGGTTATTTTTTAAAAATTAATTTTTTAAAAAAATAAAAATAAAAAAGTAAAATAAAGGCTGATAATGTGGAGAAAACAAATAAAGAAGGGCTATAATAATAGAAAAAAATCAAGCTGCAATTTTTTTTGAGGAAATTCAAGGCCTAATTGTACTCCATTATGCCAAAAAATAGAGAAAAATACAAATTTAAGGTCGAATTGAATGATTATTGAATGAATTTACATAAAAATTGAGTCCAATGACATAATTAAATTTTTAGTAAGCCAATTTGATTTAATCATGGGCCAAATTAAATTTTAATTATATTTAAGAATTAATTTGGGTCCAATTAAAGGATTTAATTAAGTGTAAAGACTTAATTATACTTTAAATAGGTCAAATTAATTTTATTTTGGGTTTAATTGGTGAAAAATTAAGTTTGGGAGCCTAATTTTGGTTTAATTGAGAAGATTGGAATTTTAAGAGACCAAATTTAATTTTTACTAAGTTAATTGATTGAAATTACGAGCTTAATTGCATTAAATAAAAATGATTTAGGGTTAATTAGGGTTTAATTGAAAGCAATTGAAAGAAGAAGGACTGAAATAAACTTTGGCAAAAACAGGAATCGACATTGTTTATTATCTTCATTTTTTTATCTGAAAAAGCTGATTCAGTTACCCACTTTGCAATAGCATTTAATGTACCTCATATCCACCAAATTTAATTTTTATCTGAAAAAGCTGATTCAGTTACTCACTTTGCAGTAGCATTTAATGTATCTCATATCCACCAAATTTAACAAGTCTTATACAAAAATGATCCTCTACACTTTTTCTACAACCCTATGTGATCAGTTTAGGCTAAATGACAATAAATAATCTCTGGTGATAGCCTAAAGAGGCCAACTCAGTTAACTTTTGTCTACAGATTTGCAACTTATGATACCTACTTTGAGCCAACAGTTGGGAAGGCCCAACTGAATCAAGGGCTGAAATTTTTCTCCAATATAAACAAAATTGCCCTTTTCCACCGCCTATAAATAGAGATAGATTTCATGACTTAAGGAAGGAGAAAATCAGGTCCAAAGGTAGCCAAAAAACCAATTTTTCTGCTAGTTTTTGCAAATTTTCTTCTTTCTCTCTCCACCGTGGCTTTCAGCCACCACCACTGCCACTACCGACTTGACAACCATCCTCTCCACCACACTTCTCCCTCTCCTCTGATTTCTTCTCTCTTTTTCTCCACAGAGGCAGCAGCCCATCAGCACCACCATTTTCATTTTTTTCTCTTCCCCAGCATCGACAACACACCACCATAAGAACAACACAACCGGCTCCAACTGTCGGCCACCAACTCTTCCACCGTTCTCTACCAAATCAGTGACGACAACTACAACCCTTCAACCAAGTGAGCCTCCCTTCGTTTCCTCCTCTTTCTTCTTCTTCTTTTTCTCCCTTCCTCCCCTCCCTAGGCGTGAAATGTAATTCACGTCCTACTATTCATGTAGGACGTGAATTTTATATATGTGTGTGTGTATTATAATTAAAAAAATAAAAAATAAAAAAAATTCTGAAATCATTTTTTTTAAATGTGATTTTCTTGTATATTTTTCTACCAATTTTACATAATATTAGTTGTATATTTACACTGCAAAATACAAATCCGATATTAAAATACCCGATTTCCTTTGAAATTATAAAAAAATTCAAAACATTTTCAAAAAAAATCAAAAAAAACTTTTAAATCAATTTTCATTTTTTTAAAAAAATATTTTGTTGCATACGGCCAAATTCTGAAATTTTTCTAAGCATATTTTTCATAAAAAATAAAAATTTCATTTTTTCATTTTTTTTAAATCCAAAAATGGATATTGTTACCAGTTTATGATTATCCATTAGGATTTGGCTAACATATCAAAAATCTTTTTCCAATCTTTTTTTTTTAAATTCAGATGTAC
Source organism: Populus euphratica (assembly GCF_000495115.2). Classification (NCBI taxonomy): domain Eukaryota; kingdom Viridiplantae; phylum Streptophyta; class Magnoliopsida; order Malpighiales; family Salicaceae; genus Populus; species Populus euphratica. The sequence goes on from NW_011500080.1 coordinate 98,600, forward strand.
ACTTTAATATTTGTAGAGTGTAAAATTACACGATAAAGTACACCCTTAGGTATTAAATATACAAGATGTAAATAAATGCGATGCTAAAATTCAGACTTTAGAATGGTTAGGATTTTGAAACATCCAACTATAAGCTGAGTGATTACTTGGTAATAGCAGTCACACTGTGCCCCAACCATTCCTTGTAAACCCCTATACTACCTTCACGTGAGGTGGTCACTAGGCAGTTCATAGACCCTTTTAAAAACTAGGAAGATGACATGACCAAAAGATTAATGTCTTCTTACATGAACTCCCTACGTAGTCATTCTGTAGGTTTTTTTTGCTAATCATACCCAATATGCATGTACATACATTTGCATCCATACACATATATCAATCCATTATAAATAACATGTATACATGCAATAGGTTGAAATATAGATCCCCAAAGAACCTACAACACCCGACTTCGAGCAAGAAACATGGAAGATGAAAGCAATTATGGCTCGCCTCACTAGCTTACTTGAGCAAACACTTAGAAATGCCTCTAGTGAAGGTACTTCTAACCAGCTTGCTATTTTTGTCTAGCCTTCAACAACAGTTTAACCCGAAGAAATAATGAGTGAACATGGTCAAGAACCTCCACACCATCCAGCATTTATGCACCCAACAACTCCGACACCAGCCCTTACAATCATAAATGCACTTGCCAATAAGTCCCATAAGACCAAGTTATTTGATGACATTGATAAAGTGGCAGCGCTAGAAGCCCGAATTAGGGTCATTGAAGGGGTAGACTTGTACGATCCAGTATGGGCAGCAGAAATATATTTGGTCCTAAATGTGGTTATCCCAAAGAAGTTTCGTGTTCCTGAGTTCATCAAATTCACTGGAACACAATGCCATAAAACTCATTGGTATATGAGATTAGACAACACCAAAATTTGCATATGGAAAGACTTGGTGGATGCTTTTGTGAAGCAATACAAGTACAATATGGACATCACTCCTGATAAAACTAGTTTGTCGAATATAGAGAAAAGGGATAAGGAAAGCATAAGGGAATATGCTCAAAGATAGAAAAAACTAGTTACTAAGGGAATATGCTCAAAGATGGAAAAAACTAGCTACTCAAGTGCATCCTCCACTGCTAGATAAAGAGATGATGACTTTTATTTGTTAACATGCTTAAGGCGCCATAGTACGAGTATGTGATGGGTAGTTTGGCCCAGCAATTTATTGATGCTATGGCAGTAGCTGAACGAATAGAGTAAGGAGTAAAGAGTAGTAGAATCTCTGCACCTGTAGAGAAAAGGGGCTTCGAAGGTAAAAAGAAAGAGGTTGACTATGTTGAGGGTAGGAAGAACCCATTTCAAAAATACCACACTCCATCCTTTTCACCTCAAATCACCAATATCAATCTCAGTTCTTTTTTTCCTACTAGAAAACTTGAGTCTTAAACCAAACAGCAAAGAATCCAAGAACAACTACCTCTATTACCACTGCCCTTAAATGAGATGTACCAAAAGTTACTGAGCATTAGACATCTTACACCTGAACCTCTTCCTCTACAACCACCTTACCCTAACTGGTACAAGCCCAACCTCACTTACGAGTACCATGCTGGCACTGCGAGACACAACATTCATACTTGCAGTGCCTTCAAGAAGAGGTCCATGCATTTGATTAAAGTTGGATGGATAACCTTCGAATGAACTCTAAACATGAGTTTGAACCCTCCACCCAATCATGCTTCAGGTACTAGATTAGTAAATACATTGGAGGTGGAATGCTCTGAAAACCTCAAAACACTAATGGCAAGAGTTGGATGTGAAGAATGTAGTGTGTATTCTCAAGGATAGAGGAAGAAGTTCTGCCACAAGATGGGAGAATGGAGTCTGCCCCTAATAATCGCCTTTGTTTGATCATGTCTGGAAAGTTATTTTAATTTTTTCATATTTTAACCTGTTGGCAATTCAACTCATAATGCCACAAGACTATCTGTCAAATGAGCCTTTCTTGTTAATATGATCATTTGTTCATAATGTGCCTTCATTTTTGTTGTTTCATGCAAATAACATACTGAGCATACCTTGTATTCACAAAACCACTACACCAAGAATTCTTTGGTGTTTTTCTTTCTTTTTTTTCTCTCCAAAAAATGCATGATCCCATGTTTTCACAAGAATTTTTAGGAAATCAAAGTGTTAATACAAAAACAAAAATCAAATTGGTGTTTGTTCTAATAAACAAGTTCTGAAAATTCAAGTGATATCCTAATACTTAAAAAAACTGAAAGATAACCCAAACACCATAAGATAACTTCAAAGCTAAGTTTTAACTGCATGAATAAACCATTTTGCATATTTGCATGTGAGAAAGCAAAGCTTGTCAATTCTGAATGAATGCATTTGAAATGAAGGAAAGCCATCTTTGATCATCCTTTCACAATTCCTTGTAATAACCTTTTGAGCCTAATAACTTTTTCTTGAAAAAATAACTTTGGCTAGGATCACACTCTATACTGGGGAGCAAGTGAAAAAAAAAAAAATCCTTAATGACTAAATGTGTCCAAACAAGTCTTGGGGGGCATGAAAAGTCCTCAATGATAGAAAGTGCCCAAACAAAACTAGGGGCATAAAAGAGTTCAAAAAATTTAAGCGTGCCACAAAAATCATAATATAATGATGTTCAAAACCAAAAGAATAAAAAACCCAACATTGAAGGGGGGCATCATAGACTATTTTATAAATCAATTCCATGGTCCAGAAAATCCAAAAGAAAAAAAAGGGGTTTGGAATATAAGCATTAGTGATCTTTAATCTTGAAATCCCTTAAACACCTTTTGAGCATATAAATATCCTTTTTCTTCATAGCCAAGAGTTGAAGCCTACGTTACATGCCCAATCAAGCCTTTTCTGATCAAAAGCAAACAATATGGATAGGTAGACTTTGCTTTTCCAATGTGGAACAAATCATTATTTATGCAAGCAAAATGAATTCTTTGAAAATTAATTCTTTGAAACCTTCAAATTGAAGTTTGAACCTTTTTAACCAATCAAAAATCACTTCACTTAACCAAAGGCAAAACAAAAGTTTTCAACACTCATACAAACCTATCCATAAGAATCGTTGAATTTTCCAGGACAAGTTTGTTTTAAACAAACATCAAAATGATTTTTTATTCAGAATAACTTTGAAATTCCAAAAGTTTTTTTTGTGAAATCAATTCCTTTTAAATAACCAAATCTTCTTCCACATAGCCTCATCCCCAAAGAAAACCCAAATTAAACACTTGGAGACATGATCGAGTTAGGGGACAATCCACCAAAACTTATAAGGCTAGCTCTATGATTCATCTTCTTAGAAAATATGAGATATTATGCATAACTGGCAACCCTTCAGATGAAGATTTATGGACAAAGAAGTATGTTGATGTCATACCCCTCATAGAGGTCAAGATCACAAGGTATGACTTGAGTAAGCAACAGTGAAAAGAGCCATCAAAGCTTACTATCAGATACTCAAGCTTTTGAGAAGATAAAAATCCTACAAAGAAAAGGAGACCTATATTTCTCAAGTAAGCATACATGCATATTGATCATGATGCATTACTTTCATACTTGAGTGGGCTATTGAGTCCTCATTATGTAGATAGTGTGCTTTTAGCCTCATTTGTCTCATTTCAAGTGCGTCTTTGAGCCATCACCGTATGTAGTGCGTTTTCTAACCCTACCTCCTTTGTAGTGAGCCTTCGAGCCCTCACACCTTAGGTAGTGTATTTTCTAACCCTCTCTCTTTTTAAGTGCGCCTTTGAGCCACCACTTTCAAGTAGTGCGTTTTCTAACCTTACCTCATTTCGAGTATGCCTTTAAGCCCTTATACTTTGGGTAGTGTGCTTTCTAACCCTACCTCTTTTTAAGTGCGCCTTTGAGTCATCACCTTGTGTAGTGCGTTTTCTAACCCTATCTCATTTCAAGGGCACCTTCAAGCCCCCACACCTTGGGTAGTGTATTTTCTAACCCTGCCTCTTTTCAAGTGCCCGTAGAGCCCTCGATCACCTTATGTAATGTGTTTTCTAACCTTGCCTTATTTTAAGTTTCCCTTATAACCCCCGATCACCTTAGGTAGTGTGTTTCCTAACCCTATTTTCTTTCAAGTGTGCCTTCGAGCCCTCATACCTTACCATTGCCTCCTTTCGAGTGCGCTTTTGAGCCCTTACCTCTCAGATAGTGTGTTTTCTAACCCTAGCTCCTTTCAAATGCGATTTTCAGCCCTCGTTCACCGATCACCTTAGGTAGTGTGTTTCCTAACCCTATTTTCTTTCAAGTGTGCCTTCGAGCCCTCATACCTTACCATTGCCTCCTTTCGAGTGCGCTTTTGAGCCCTTACCTCTCAGATAGTGTGTTTTCTAACCCTAGCTCCTTTCAAATGCGATTTTCAACCCCCGTTCACCTTCTAGTCCTATCTCTTTTTGAATGCTTCTTTGAGCTTCCATCTCTTGAATAATGCTCCTTCGAGCTTTATCATGTTATCTCTTCAAGACATTTCATCTGTTTTACCTATGCAGGTCACCCGTCACAATCAGATCTCTTTGAAAACTCTTTTCAAAATCTTTCATTTTTAGGCCGGTTGCCCATTACAATAAACCATTTTGAGAAATCCTCGCATTTCTTATCACCTCCAAAAATTTTCATCTGGCAGGTCGCCCATTACAATAAGACCAGCTTGAAAAAAAATCTTTGTATTTTTCACCACTTTGAAACAATCTTTGTATTTTTCACCACTTTAAAAAAATCTCTGTATTGTTCATCTCTTTGAAACATCTCTGCATTTTTTTTTTGGGCAATTTACTCATTACAACAAGACCATCTTAAAATTATTTTTTTTGTATTTTTCACCACTTTGAAATTACTCATTACAACAAGACCATCTTAAAAAAAAAAATTGTATTTTTCACCACTTTGAAAAATCTCTGTATTTTTCATCTCTTTAAAAAATCTTTATTTTTTTCCCTCACATGTCACCCATTACAACAAAACCACATTGAAAAATCTTTGTACTTTTCACCACTTTGAAAAATCTTCGCGTTTTTATTTTGAGTAGGTCACCCATTACAATAAGACCATCTAAAAAAAACAAACCTTTTTTTTATTTTTTTTGGGTAGATCACCCATGACTATTCAACCACTTCAAAATCTCTGAATTTTCAAAAGAAAAATCTTCAGTTTTTACTCTGAGTGCACTTTCTAGCCCTCAAAAGGATTCATCATTTCTTAATATGATGAACCCATCATCTAATCTTCTTTTTCTTCTTTACAATGTTTACTATCTAAAGTCTCGTAACTTTCTATTGTAAGCATTGTAAAGAGGGGGGCAACTGTCATAATCTAATTATAGGCTATTCCCTAAAAATCAATTTTTTTCAAAAATAAAAACCAAAAAATAAAATAAAGGCTGACAATGCGGAGAAAGGAGATAAAGGAGGGCTATAAATATAGGAAAAAATCAAGCTGTAATTTGTTTTGAGGAAATTCAAGGCCTAATTGTACCCCATTATGCCCAAAAATAGAGAAAAATACAAATTTAAGGTCAAATTGAATGATTATTGAATGAATTTGCATAAAAATTGAGTCCAATGACATAATTAAATTTTTAGTATGCCAATTTAATTTAATCATGGCTCAAATTAAATTTTAATTATCTTTAAGAATTAATTTGGGTTCAATTAAAGAATTTAATTAAGTTCAAGGACTTAATTATACTTTAAAAAGGTCAAATTAATTTTATTTTGGGCTTAATTGGTGAAAAATTAAGTTTGGGAGCCTAATTTTGGGTTAATTGAGAATATTGAAATTTTAAGAGAACAAATTTAATTTTTAGTAAGTTAATTGATTGAAATTAGGAGATTGATTGCATTAAATAAAAAAGGTTTAGGATCGATTAGGGTTCAATTGAAAGAGGAGGGATTGAAATAAACTTTTACAAAAACAGGAATTGGCATTGTTCATTATCTTCATTTTTTTCTCTGAAAAAGTTGATCTAATTACCCACTTTGTAGCAGCATTTAATGCAAAATCTTATACGAAAATGATCATCTGCACTTTTTCTACAACACTTTGTGATCAGTTTAGGCTAAATGATAATAAATAATCTTTGGTGACAGTCTAAAAAGGTCAACTTAATCAGCTTTATCTGCAGATTTGCTTAACATGGTAAAATAGGTATCAATCTAAAAAAAAAGGGGTCTTCATCGAGATGATGAACAAACTATTTTACTTGCATGTGAGTTAGATGTATTTTTCAATAAAAAAAAATTAAATATGCATATTTTTTCTATGCATTTCTTACATAAAAAATTATAAGTGTAAATCAAAAAGTTTATCTATTCATATAATTAAATAAATTAAAAATTATTTGTATTAATAAATAAAAAAATATTAGCAATAACTAAAAACAAAATTAGAAAAATCAAGAAATAGTTATAAATCAAGATATTTCCATCATACTATGGGTCATTTACCATGTTGTATTTATTGACTTTATTAATTAAAATTATTTTTTTATTTAATTAAATGATAATAAAAATAGACAAACATATAAAATTAGTTGAATAAATCAAAGGAAAAAAAATATTATTCAAGGTAACATATATTAAAAATATTATCCAAAAATCAACTTGGTGAAAAGAAAGGGTTTTCCCTAAATATATTAAAAATATTATCCAAAAATAAACTTGGTGAAAAGAAAGGGTTTTCCCTAACTTCATTCCTTATTACTTGGTTCGTGCAAAAGTAAATAATTTTTATTTTCAAAAATAAACTTTATTTGCATAAAACATAGATAAATTAGAATAATACTTTTAAAAATTAAATAAATATAAAATAATTAAAAAACCATTATTTAAAATAAAAAACAGAGAAAAGGGGTGTTAATTTAATTATAAATATAAATTCATTTTAAAAAATACATATTAAAACAACAAAATCAAAAAAAGAGTTCAACGTGTTTGTTCCATTTGGAAAGGGCACATCAGCAAGCATGCAAAGGTAGACCCGTGCATATGAATCTTTTTTTTTTATCGGTGAGATGACAAAATTAGATAACTTATCATCTTTTCTTCTTTTTTTTTGACAAATTCTAACCACTATGTTTGTCAAAAAAATTAGGGCCGATGGTTTTTCTATCTAGAAACTTATTTTTTACTCCAAACACTTAAAACACACCTTAGACACCCTTAAAAACTCATCAACGATCTAAAAAATCACACAAAAACTGAAACACAAAATCTTTTAAAACATAAATCTTATTTTTTTTAGGCACTTTAAAGGTGAAAAAACACTTAATTAGAACTCTCATTATCAAATAGAAATTGCTGAGACCAAGATTAACTATTTTGATGACTTGAATTGGTGTCACCATCAATTTTTTCTCTCTACCACCAAAATTCAACATATCTCTCTTTCTCATCTCTCAAACCAAGGACTTAAAAATAAAAATAAAATAAAGTTTTGGACTAAAATTATTTTTTTATATAAATTTTAGAAACTAGAGGGATACAATATTTATAATTTGAAAAGTATAAGGACTAAAATGAATATTTTCCTAAAGTTCAAAAAGCTATCCATTTCGTTTGTTTTTTCAATTTGATCTTATGTCTTTCAATCTTAAATTTTCCTAATAAATTAACCTAAATTGACCTATAATTTGGTTCCATAAAGGTGAAATTATATATATATAAAAAGGAAGTAAAGAATATGAACATTGCATCCATAATGACTTCAAAGTGTTTTGTAAAGGTTCTATAGTGTAATTTGTAAAGTGAATCACCTTACCTTTTAGTGTGTTACTAGTATATTCATTTGTTGAATTTTTTTTTCTAAAACTTAAAAAAATATTGAGCATGATGATTTTTTTGGTGGTATTTTTAAATTCAATTAAGTAGTGTGATTTTAAAACCTATCAATTTGACTCCATGTCTGACTCAAATTTCAAATTAAATCGTATGAAAGTTGATCCAAAATAAATTATTCAATTTAATAGGTTTAAAAACAACTTGGATAACTGGTAAAAACATTACATAATTTTTTAAAAAAACTTTAGTAGGATATATATATATATATATTGAGACGATACTAGATTGGATTGACTTTAGTCACCATTCGACTTGGATTATGGACTTCAATGGGTTTAATAATTTTTTTAATTTTGTAAATTATTTTTATTTAATTTTATGATACCATTAGATGTTTTCAAAATCGAACATCAACATTGAAAAAAATATTTATTTGATATCGTGATAATCCTATATAAAGTAGAAAACAAATCATAAATTCCATTTCTTAAAAATCCAGTATTGAACAAAAGTGAAATAAAAAAAAATTACAAAAATTAAAAGACTAGAAACGAAAAGCCAAATATCAAGTTTGATGACTAAACCCACTAAACCCGAGAAATGGGTAACCTAAATCAACAAGTCAAACAAGCAAAGATAGTAATGGATTACATTGGGATTAATAACCCTTTTTTTTCCTAAACTATTGTTTATTTAACCATATTATAAAAAAAATAAGCGATCGAAAATCAAGTATCAAACCAATACTAAGATTATGTTTAAGATTATGATAACTTTATATAAAACAAAACAAAACAAATTATGAAACTCAATTCTTAACAAGTCTAATATCAAAAGATGAAATTATATATATATAAGTTAAACTCGCCATATATGTCAATAAGGCCTTGAACTTTCTAAATTTTAATAATATATTTTTTTGTGAAATGATTTTTTTAATTATATGATTAAAAAAATGATATAATTGAGTTCATTTATATAAAAAACATAAAAATGTACATCACTAAACCCACAAACAGGAGTTAATGGAGGTGTGTGCCAACAAAGGTTTAGGAAAACAATGTTTTACCCACATTGTTTTTATTTTTATATTTAATATAAAGATAAATTAAAATAAATTTTCTACCTTAAATTTCCATAAACACATCATATAAACCAAAAAACATAAAAGAGGTTAAAAAAATCAACATTATGGATTATTACTATAATGCACAGTACATTATATGGTTTTCCCTAAACCTTCTAACTTTATACTTAATAATAATTCAGAGATGTCTATACAGATCAAAAAAAGTTGATGAGCCCAATGTTAACGAGAGTAAGAAGAAAATGGCAAGGGAAAACCATTGTCCTGGGTAAGAATAATCTATCTCATATTTATGTACGTTGTTACCTCCAACAAATAGTGTTTGGTTAGTACTATTTCTTCCCGTGCTATATGGATCAATATTTTTTTTTTTTATAATAAAAGAGATATTTAAATGATGATAATTTAAATAAATCCGAGTTAATTTAATTAATCCATGATAATAAAAAAAACAAAAAACAAAAAGTATAAAGCCTAATAACATAAAATCAAAGGATAAAATAAAAAAATATTAAAATTAAATCGGACTAGTCTCTAAAATTAATAATTTTATTCATAAGATACAGATGATCATATAAAAGACAAAAACAATCCTAAACAAAATTATTAACCATCAAAAAATTAAAAACAATAGATAGGAATCAAACAATGAGAACTAAAACTAGTGCAAAAACTAATAAAAAAATAATGAGGGACTTGATCAAAAAATAAAGAAAAAAAGAATTAAAAAAGATCAATTAAAAGAATAATATCCAAAATTAGATAATAAAATAAAATAAAATATTAAGGAATAAAAATGAAAGAAAAAAATTAAATGAAAAATAAGAAATTAAAAAAATGATAACTAAAACTAGAAAATAAAAGAAAATAATATAAAATGTTAAGGGATAGAATTAAAACAAAAAAATCCAAGAAAATGATAAAAAAAAATCAAGAGAATAAGTGTCATATTTAATATAAAAAACAAAAATAAAATGTAAAATGATGAAGATGAAAAAAGATCTGAAAAATCAAAATAAAAAAAGATCGATCAAAAGAAATATTATTATAATTGATTTTTTTTCTTCATTTTTTTTTTCAAAATAATATCATTTTTACTTTATAGCTGAATAAAAAATCAAGTGATTAACTAGAGAAGATCATCAACACCTATTTATTTCTGATTCCATTACTCTTTCTTATTCAAATAATGTTATTTTCACTTCTTGCACAATAAAAAATTCAATTGACCCTAGTAATCATAGTTATTCGACCCTACACGTGACCTGGGACATGGCAAAGGGCATCTCTCAGGTTGAGTTTTAAAAGCATGATAAAAAAAATAAACATCAAATATGATTTTAAAATTCGATGAAATTAAACTATAAGAGATGAAATTGCCACAAAACAATTAATTAAGAAGAAAATTCAAAATAAAAGGAATCGTAATTATAAGAATGAGGATCAAATTTTAAAAAAAAAGGAGTAAAAATCAAATGATCAGGGATTAAATCAAAAAATAAAATCCAATTAGAAAAAAGATTTAAAGAAAAATAAATAGAGATCAAATAAATGGAGATCAAATTCGATTAAAAAAAACATAAAAAATCAAATATTAAGGGATGAAATTAAAAAATAATAATCACATTTGATACAATTAAAAGATTGAAGACCACTTTGTAATTTTATAAGGCCATCACATCTTTTGAGGTGGAGG
>NW_011500080.1:110354-110452 GCF_000495115.2 Populus euphratica
CTCATACTATATGGTATAACCGATACCTAAGCTATGAAAGGAACTTTATTTGTTGTTACTATAAGTTATAAATGTTTGATAATATTTAAAAGTATTAA